>NC_057797.1:527995756-528017039 GCF_018294505.1 Triticum aestivum
CAGGACCCCGATCGATCGAGCCGGTTGGGGCTGGATGAACAGGACCCCGTGGAGGGCTGGATGAACAGGACCACCCCGTGGAGGGCAGGATGAACAGTAGACGGTGGAGGGCAGGATGAACAGTAGCCCGTGGAGGGGTGGCTGAATAGGAGCCCGTGGAGAGGGCTGGTTGAACAGTAGCCGGTGTAGCGCGTGGTGGAGGCTAGATGAACAGGAGCCCGTGGATGAACAGTCGCAGGTGGAGGCTGGAGGAGGTCGACGGTGGATGAACAGTAGCTCGTGGAGGCTGGAGGGGGTCGACGGTGGAGATGAACAGTATCCCGTGGAGTCCTGTTTTGCGGTACGCCACACCCCTCCCGATGAACAGGACCCCCGTTTCGACCGTAGCACTCCAACACAAGTCCGTTTCGTCCGTTTTGCGGTACGCCACACCCCTCTCGATCAACAGGACCCCCGTTTCGACCGTAGGAGGTCCGTTTCCTCCGCTTTGCGGTACGCCAGACCCCTCCCGATGAACAGGATACCGTTTCAAACGTGGCCGGTCGAACACAAGTCCGTTTCCTCCGTTCTGCGGTACGTCATGCCTCGTTTCCATCGCATGTTCCGTCCAAGCCCTCCCGATGAACACGACGCATTCCGTTGCCTCCCCATGAACACGACGCATTCTGCTGCCTCCCCATGAACACGACGCATTCCGTTGCCTCCCTATGAACACGACGACGACGATGTTTCTTCGTTCCGACCCAGCCATGTACACGAGCCCTGACCGTACGTATGCGCGAGTAGGCGTTCGAGACCCCGCCCGTATGTACACATACGTGGCCGTATTTTCTTTCTTGCACCCTGGCCGCTGTACGTACGTGTACATGCTACGTGCGCGCCTCTACTACGACACGTGCGCGCCTCTACATCGACCAGTATATATGTACGTACACGTTTGCGACTAGAATGACAACGCTACGTACGCTTCGACCAGGTGGGTCCCGACTATCAGGCACTTCCTTGCGTGCGAAGATGTAGCTGGTGGGTCCCAGCAGTCAGGGGCAACCATTTTTTTTGCGAAATATGGTGGCCCGTCCGGTGGGTCCCCGCTGTCAGGTGGAGGAATAATTATTTTGCGTGTAATAAGGAGGCACTTCCTTGCTGCGGCTGTGGACCTAGCTGTCAGCATCTCCACACACAGTACTCTTTCGATGGAAGCCGGTTGTTGACCACATTGACCACGCCGCGCTGAGAGCAGCACGGCGGTGGATGACGGCGAGGCCTAGGAAGGGGATGACGCGGAGCTGGGGAAGACACGGCAGTGGAAGCCCGCGCGGAGAGGAGTACGAGGGTTCACTGGTTTGGCTGCGGTGTGAGGCTACTGTCGCCGCAGGGTCTGGCCAGCGGTGGGAATAGTAGGGGGCGGTGAGGCCTCCGCGGCAGCACAACCGACCACGGGAGGCACGAGCATGCGACACGACCGGCGCTGCTTTGGGCGGCTGGAGCAAGAAGACCAGAGGTTGAAGAAGCACTACGGCCGTTGGATGGACATCGTATGGTCACTGGAGCTAGAATCATTTATATTGACTAAGTTGACAAAGCCCTTCGTCCCCGTCAACTTAGTAGGCCCACAAGTCAGCCTCCCACCAAGGTGGGTCCCAGCTAGCCGGGGGAGTATTCATTTTTTTGCGTAATAAGGAGGCACTTCCGATGGGTCCGAGCTGACAACGGGGGGAACATTTTTTCGCGAAATACGGTGGCCCGTCCGGTGGGTCCCAGCAGTCAGGGGGAAACGATATGTTTCGCAAAATACTGGTGGCCCGTCTGGTGGGTCCCCGCTGTCAGGTGGAGGAATAATTATTTTCCGCGTAATAAGGAGGCACTTCCTTGCAGCTGTCGTGGACCCAGCTGTCAGCCTCTCCACGTACAGTACTCTTCCGATGGAAGTCGGTCGTTGACCACATTGACCACGACGCGCCGAGAGCACCACAGCGGTGGACGACGGCGAGGCATAGGAAGGGGACGACACGGAGCTGGGGAAGACGCAGCAGTGGATGCCCACGCGGAGAGGAGTACGAGCGTTCACCGGTTCACCTGCGGTGTGAGGCTGCCGTCGCCGCAGAATAACAGGGGGTGTGGGTGAATAGAGGGATGCCCTGGCCAGCACTGGGAGTAGTAGGGGGCGCTGAGGCCTGCGCGGCAGCACAACTGGCCACGGGAGGCGGGAGTAGGCGGTCCCGCCGGTGCTGCTTTGGCGGCTGGAGCAAGAAGATCAGAGATTGAAGAAACACGACGACCGTTGGATTGACATTCAACAGTTACGTCTGCTAGAATCGTTTGTTAACGTATATAATAACTAAAAAAAATCTTGCATATGCGTCAACTAAACAGGCCCACAAGTCAGACCACTCCCTCTTTTTTTAAATAATTTATATATAGCTCATGGCAACTTCTTATGCAATTTATTGCAGTCGTTTTTTTGGTTGGCCAGGGCCAATTTCGCATATTTCTGTGGGTTCCAAACTATTTTTAATACCGAAATGTCCAGCCAGATTTAAAGTACTTTGAAGATATATTTAAATTAGGTTAATGCCCAGTAAAATAGGAATCTGAAAATGTAATAAAATTCAGAAATTATAAAGTAATTGCCAATTTGTCATCTGTTTTTATATTTACAACTCATTTCATATTACTTTCAAGATTTGCAGGCGTCTTGAAAGAGTTGCAGCCCATCAGGGCGTAGAAAAATAAGTAGGCCTGGATTGGCTATTCTTCAGAAAAAATAAACTGGGCTCATTTTCACAAAGAAAAAATAGCTGGGCTGGTCACATGGTGAACATAAAATATAAGCCTGGGCTAGACGGGCCACAACCCAGTTCAAACCCTGCTCCGTCTCGACAATACCAAACAAAAAAAATACTGCTCGAGTAGCTACGTCCCAGGTGTCAGCCGATCTTGTGATGTTCTCTTGTCTATTGACTATATACGCTCACAATGTCGTGGGCCCCAGATGTCAGGAAAACACTAGGAGGAAGCATTTTATTTTTCCATACGCTGACGTGGCGGGCCCCTACTGTCATCCTCTCCATGTACTGTTGGAAATATGCCCTAGAGGCAATAATAAAAGGATTATTATTATAT
This sequence comes from Triticum aestivum, assembly GCF_018294505.1. Classification (NCBI taxonomy): domain Eukaryota; kingdom Viridiplantae; phylum Streptophyta; class Magnoliopsida; order Poales; family Poaceae; genus Triticum; species Triticum aestivum. The sequence goes on from NC_057797.1 coordinate 527,998,880, forward strand.
TTCCTTGTTCATGATAATTGTCTTTTATTCATGCTATAATTGTGTTATCCAGAAATCGTAATACATGTGTGAATACATAGACACCAACATGTCCCTAGTAAGCCTCTAGTTGACTAGCTTGTTGATCAACAGATAGTCATGGTTTCCTGACTATGGACATTGGATGTCATTGATAACGAGATCACATCATTAGGAGAATGATGTGATGGACAAGACCCCATCCTAAACATAGCACAAGATCGTATAGTTCGTTTGCTAGAGTTTTTCCAATGTCAAGTATCTTTTCCTTAGACCATGAGATCGCGTAACTCCCGGATACCGTAGGAGTGCTTTGGGTGTACCAAACGTCACAACGTAAATGGGTGACTATAAAGGTATACTACGGGTATCTCTGAAAGTGTTTGTTGGGTTGACACGGATCAAGACTAGGATTTGTCACTCTGTATGACGGAGAGGTATCTCTGGGCCCACTCGATAATGCATCATCACAATGAGCTCAAAGTGACCAAGTGTCTGGTCACGGGATCATGCATTACGGTACGAGTAAAGTGACTTGCCGGTAACGAGATTGAACGAGGTATTGGGATACCGATGATCGAATCTCGGGCAAGTAACGTACCGATTGACAAAGGGAATTGTATACGGGGTTGCTTGAATCCTCGACATCGTGGTTCATCCGATGAGATCATCGAGGAGCATGTGGGAGCCAAGATGGGTATCCAGATCCCGCTGTTGGTTATTGACCGGAGAGTCGTCTCGGTCATGTCTACATGTCTCCCGGACCCGTAGGGTCTACACACTTAAGGTTCGGTGACGCTAGGGTTGTAGAGATATGAATATGTAGTAACCCGAAAGTTGTTCGGAGTCCTGGATGAGATCCTGGATGTCACGAAGAGTTTCGGAATGGTCCGAAGGTGAAGAATTATATATAGGAAGTGCAGTTTCGGCCATCGGGAGAGTTTCGGGGGTCACCGGTATTGTACCGGGACCACCGGAAGGGTCCCGGGGATCCACCGGGTGGGGCCACCCATCCCGGAGGGCCCCATGGGCTAAGTGGGGAGGGGAACCAGCCCATAGTGGGCTGGTGCGCCCCCCTTGGCCCACCCCATGCGCCTAGGGTTGGGAACCCTAGGGTGGGGGGGGCGCCCCACCTGGCTTGGGGGGCACTCCACCCCTTGGCCGCCGCCCCCCCTAGGAGATCCCATCTCCTAGGGCCGGCGCACCCCCTAGGGGCCTATATAAAGGGGGGAAGGGAGGGGCAGCCGCACCCTTGAGTCTTGGCGCCTCCCTCTCCTCTGCTACACCTCTCCCTCTCGTAGTAGAACGGCGAAGCCCTGCTGCGGTGACCCCTGCATCCACCACCACGCCGTCGTGCTGCTGGATCTTCATCAACCTCTCCTTCCCCTTGCTGGATCAAGAAGGAGGAGACGTCACGCTGACCGTACGTGTGTTGAACGCGGAGGTGCCGTCCGTTCGGCGCTAGGATCTCCGGTGATTTGGATCACGTCGAGTACGACTTCCTCATCCCCGTTCTTTGAACGCTTCCGCGCGTGATCTACAAAGGTATGTAGATGCAATCGATCACTCATTGCTAGATGAACTCATAGATGGATCTTGGTGAAACCGTAGGAAATTTTTGTTTTCTGCAACGTTCCCCAACAGTGGCATCATGAGCTAGGTCTATGCGTAGTTCTCTTTGCACGAGTAGAACACAATTTGTTGTGGGCGTAGATGTTGTCAACTTTCTTGCCGCTACTAGTCTTATTTTGCTTCAGCAGTATCGTGGGATGAAGCGGCCCGGACCAACCTTACACGTACGCTTACGTGAGACCGGTTCCACCGACTAACATGCACTAGTTGCATAAGGTGGTTGGCGGGTGTCTGTTTCTCCCACTCTAGTTGGAGCGGATTCGATGAAAAGGGTCCTTATGAAGGGTAAATAGAAGTTGACAAATCACGTTGTGGCTTTCACGTAGGTAAGAAAACGTTCTTGCTAGAACCCTATTGCATCCACGTAAAACTTGCAACAACAATTAGAGGACGTCTAACTTGTTTTTGCAGCAAGTGTTTTGTGATGTGATATGGCCAAAGTTGTGATGAATGATGAATGATATATATGTGATGTATGAGATGTTCATGCTATTGTAATAGGAATCACGACTTGCATGTCGATGAGTATGACAACCGGCAGGAGCCATAGGAGTTGTCTTTATTTTTTGTATGACCTGCGTGTCATTGAGAAATGCCATGTAAATTACTTTACTTTATTGCTAAACATGTTAGCCATAGTAGTAGAAGTAATAGTTGGCGAGAAACTTCATGGAGACACGATGATGGAGATCATGATGATGGAGATCATGGTGTCATGCCAGTGACAAGATGATCATGGAGCCCCAAGATGGAGATCACAGGAGCTATGTGATATTGGCCATATCATGTCACTATTATTATTTGATTGCATGTGATGTTTATCATGTTTTTGCATCTTGTTTACTTAGAACGACGGTAGTAAATAAGATGATCCCTCATAATAATTTCAAGAAAGTGTTCCCCCTAACTGTGCACCATTGCGACAGTTCGTTGTTTCGAAGCACCACGTGATGATCGGGTGTGATAGATTCCAACGTTCACATACAACGGGTGTAAGACAGATTTACACATGCAAACACTTAGGTTGACTTGACGAGCCTAGCATGTACAGACATGGCCTCGGAACACAGAAGACCGAAAGGTCGAGCATGAGTCGTATAGAAGATACGATCAACATGAAGATGTTCACCGATGTTGACTAGTCCATCTCACGTGATGATCGGACACGGCCTAGTTAACTCGGATCATGTTATGCTTAGATGACTGGAGGGATGTCTATCTAAGTGGGAGTTCATTGAATAATTTGATTTAGATGAACTTAATTATCGTGAACTTAGTCTAAAATCTTTACAACATGTATTGTAGATCAAATGGCCAACGTTGTCCTCAACTTCAACGCGTTCCTAGAGAAAACCAAGCTGAAAGACGATGGCAGCAACTATACGGACTGGGTCCAGAACCTGAGGATCATCCTCATAGCTGCCAAGAAAGATTATGTCCTACAAGCACCGCTAGGTGAAGCACCTGCTCTCCCTGCAGAACAAGACGTTATGAACTCTTGGCAGACACGTACCGATGATTACTCCCTCGTTCAGTGCGGCATGCTTTACAGCTTAGAACCGGGGCTCCAGAAGCGTTTTGAGAGACACGGAGCATATGAGATGTTCGAAGAGCTGAAAATGGTTTTTCAAGCTCATGCCCGGGTCGAGAGATATGAAGTCTCCGACAAGTTCTTCAGCTGTAAGATGGAGGAAAACAGTTCTGTCAGTGAGCACATACTCACTATGTCTGGGTTACATAATTGCTTGACTCAGCTGGGAGTTAATCTCCCAGATGACGCGGTCATTGACAGAATCCTTCAGTCGCTTCCACCGAGCTACAAGAGCTTTGTGATGAACTTCAATATGTAGGGGATGGAAAAGACCATTCCTGAAGTATTTGCAATGCTGAAATCAGCAGAGGTAGAAGTCAAAAAGGAACATCAAGTGTTGATGGTGAATAAAACCACTAAGTTCAAGAAAGGCAAGGGGAAGAAGAACTTCAAGAAGGACGGCAAGGGAGTTGCCGCGCCCGGCAAGCAAACTGCCGGGAAGAAGCCAAAGAATGGACCCAAGCTCGAGACTGAGTGCTTTTATTTCAAGGAAAGTGGTCACTGGAAGCGGAACTGCCCAAAATACTTAGCGGACAAGAAGGCCGGCAAAACGAAAGGTATATGTGATATACATGTAATTGATGTGTACCTTACCGGTACTCGTAGTAGCTCCTGGGTATTTGATACCGGTGCAGTTGCTCGCATTTGTAACTCAAAGCAGGAGCTGCGGAATAAGCGGAGACTGGCGAAGGACGAGGTGACGATGCGCGTCGGGAATGGTTCCAAGGTTGATGTGATCGCCGTCGGCACGCTACCTCTACATTTACCTACGGGATTAGTTTTGAACCTCAATAATTGTTATTTAGTGCCAAGTTTGAGCATGAACATTGTATCAGGATCTCGTTTAATACGAGATGGTTACTCATTTAAATCCGAGAATAATGGTTGTTCTATTTATATGAGAGATATGTTTTATGGTCATGCTCTGATGGTGAATGGTTTATTTTTAATGAATCTCGAGCGTAATGCTACACATATTCATAGTGTGAATACCAAAAGATGTAAGGTTGATAATGATAGTCCCACATACTTGTGGCACTGCCGCCTTGGTCACATAGGTGTCAAACGCATGAAGAAGCTCCATGCAGATGGACTTTTAGAGTCTCTTGATTACGAATCATTTGACACGTGCGAACCATGCCTCATGGGTAAAATGACCAAGACTCCGTTCTCAGGAACAATGGAGTGAGCAACCAACTTATTGGAAATCATACATACTGATGTGTGCAGTCCAGTGAGTGTTGAGGCTCGCGGTGGCTATCATTATGTTCTCACCCTCACTGATGACTTGAGTAGATACAGGTATGTCTACTTAATGAAACACAAGTCTGAGACCTTTGAAAGGTTCAAGGAATTTCAGAGTGAGGTTGAGAATCAACGTGACAGGAAAATCAAGTTCCTGCGATCAGATCGTGGAGGAGAATACTTGAGTCACGAATTTGGCACACACTTAAGAAAATGTGGAATAGTTTCACAACTCACGCCGCCTGGAACACCTCAGCATAATGGTGTGTCCGAACGTCGTAATCGCACTCTATTAGATATGGTGCGATCTATGATGTCTCTTACCGATTTACCGCTATCATTTTGGGGCTATGCTTTAGAGACTGCCGCATTCACTTTAAATAGGGCTCCATCAAAATCCGTTGAGACGACACCGTATGAATTATGGTTTGGGAAGAAACCTAAGCTGTCGTTTCTAAAAGTTTGGGGATGTGATTCTTATGTCAAGAAACTTCAACCTGAAAAGCTTGAACCCAAGTCGGAAAAATGCGTCTTCATAGGAGACCTAAAGAAACTATTGGGTATACCTTCTACCTCAGATCCGAAGGCAAGATCTTTGTTGCCAAGAATGGATCCTTTCTAGAGAAGGAGTTTCTCTCGAAAGAAGTAAGTGGGAGGAAAGTAGAACTTGATGAAGTATTACCTCTTGAACCGGAAAGTGGCGCAACTCAGGAAAATGTTCCTGTGGTGCCTGCACCAATTAGAGAGGAAGTTAATGATGATGATCAAGATACTTCTGATCAAGCTCCTACTGAAATTCGAAGGTCCACAAGGACACGTTCCGCACCAGAATGGTACGGCAACCCTGTCTTGGAAATCATGTTGTTAGACAATGGTGAACCTTCGAACTATGAAGAAGCGATGGCGGGCCCGGATTCCGACAAATGGGTGGAAGCCATGAAATCCGAGATAGGATCCATGTATGAAAACAAAGTATGGACTTTGACTAACTTGCCCGTTGAGCGGCGAGCCATAGAAAATAAATGGATCTTTAAGAAGAAGACAGACGCGGATGGTAATGTGACCATCTATAAAGCTCGGCTTGTCGCTAAGGGTTATCAACAAGTTCAAGGGGTTGACTACGATGAGACTTTCTCACCGGTAGCGAAGCTGAAGTCCGTCCGAATCATGTTAGCAATTGCCGCATTCTATGATTATGAGATATGGCAAATGGACGTCAAAACGGCATTCCTTAATGGTTTCCTTAAGGAAGAATTGTATATGATGCAGCCGGAAGGTTTTGTCGATCCTAAGAATGCTGACAAGGTGTGCAGGCTCCAACGCTCGATTTATGGGCTGGTGCAAGCATCTCGGAGTTGGAACATTCGCTTTGATGAGATGATCAAAGCGTTTGGGTTTATGCAGACTTATGGAGAAGCCTGCGTTTACAAGAAAGTGAGTGGGAGCTCTGTAGCATTTCTCATATTATATGTAGATGACATACTTTTGATGGGAAATGATATAGAGCTTTTGGACAACATTAATGCCTACTTGAATAAGAGTTTTTTAATGAAGGACCTTGGAGAAGCTGCTTATATATTAGGCATCAAGATCTATAGAGATAGATCAAGACGCCTCATAGGTCTTTCACAAAGCACATACCTTGATAAGATATTGAAGAAGTTCAATATGGATCAGTCTAAGAAGGGGTTCTTGCCTGTGTTGCAAGGTGTGAAATTGAGCTCAGCTCAATGTCCGACCACGGCAGAAGATATAGAAGAAATGAGTGTCATCCCCTATGCCTCAGCCATAGGTTCTATTATGTATGCCATGCTGTGTACCATACCTAATGTAAACCTTGCCGTAAGTTTGGTAGGTAGGTACCAAAGTAATCCCGACAAGGAACACTGGACAGTGGTCAAGAATATCCTGAAGTACCTGAAAAGGACTAAGGAAATGTTTCTCGTTTATGGAGGTGACGAAGAGCTCGTCGTAAAGGGTTACGTCGACGCTAGCTTCGACACAGATCTGGATGACTCTAAGTCACAAACCGGATACATGTATATTTTGAATGGTGGGGCAGTAAGTTGGTGCAGTTGCAAGCAGAGCGTCGTGGCGGGATCTACATGTGAAGCGAAGTACATGGCAGCCTCGGAGGCAGCACATGAAGCAATTTGGGTGAAGGAGTTCATCACCGACCTAGGAGTAATACCCAATGCGTCGGGGCCGATCAAACTCTTCTGTGACAACACTGGAGCTATTGCACTTGCCAAGGAGCCCAGGTTTCACAAGAAGACCAGGCACATCAAGCGTCGCTTCAACTCCATTCGTGAAAATGTTCAAGATGGAGACATAGATATTTGTAAAGTACATATGGACCTGAATGTAGCAGATCCGTTGACTAAACCTCTCCCTAGAGCAAAACATGATCAACACCAGAATTCCATGGGTGTTCGATTCATCACAACGTAACTAGATTATTGACTCTAGTGCAAGTGGGAGACTATTGGAAATATGCCCTAGAGGCAATAATAAAAGGATTATTATTATATTTCCTTGTTCATGATAATTGTCTTTTATTCATGCTATAATTGTGTTATCCGGAAATCGTAATACATGTGTGAATACATAGACACCAACATGTCCCTAGTAAGCCTCTAGTTGACTAGCTCGTTGATCAACAGATAGTCATGGTTTCCTGACTATGGACATTGGATGTCATTGATAACGAGATCACATCATTAGGAGAATGATGTGATGGACAAGACCCAATCCTAAACATAGCACAAGATCATATAGTTCGTTTGCTAGAGTTTTTCCAATGTCAAGTATCTTTTCCTTAGACCATGAGATCGTGTAACTCCCGGATATTGTAGGAGTGCTTTGGGTGTACCAAATGTCACAACGTAACTGGGTGACTATAAAGGTATACTACGGGTATCTCCGAAAGTGTCTGTTGGGTTGACACGGATCAAGACTGGGATTTGTCACTCCGTATGACGGAGAGGTATCTCTGGGCCCACTCGGTAATGCATCATCACAATGAGCTCAAAGTGACCAAGTGTCTAGTCACGGGATCATGCATTACGGTACGAGTAAAGTGACTTGCCGGTAACGAGATTGAACGAGGTATTGGGATACCGACGATCGAATCTCGGGCAAGTAACGTACCGATTGACAAAGGGAATTGTATACGGGGTTGCTTGAATCCTCGACATCGTGGTTCATCCGATGAGATCATCGAGGAGCATGTGGGAGCCAACATGGGTATCCAGATCCTGCTGTTGGTTATTGACCGGAGAGTCATCTTGGTCATGTCTACATGTCTCCCGAACCCGTAGGGTCTACACACTTAAGGTTCGGTGACGCTAGGGTTGTAGAGATATGAATATGCAGTAACCCGAAAGTTGTTCGGAGTCCCGGATGAGATCCCGGACGTCACGAGGAGTTCCGGAATGGTCCGGAGGTGAAGAATTTTATATAGGAAGTGCAGTTTCGGCCATCGAGAGAGTTTCGGGGGTCACCGGTATTGTACCGGGACCACCGGAAGGGTCCCGGGGGTCCACCGGGTGGGGCCACCCATCCCGGAGGGCCCCATGGGCTAAGTGGGGAGGGGAACCAGCCCATAGTGGGCTGGTGCGCCCCCCTTGGCCCACCCCATGCGCCTAGGGTTGGGAACCCTAGGGTGGGGGGCGCGCCACCTGGCTTGGGGGGCACTCCACCCCTTGGCCGCCGCCCCCCTAGGAGATCCCATCTCCTAGGGCCGGCGCACCCCCTAGGGGGCCTATATAAAGGGGGGAGGGAGGGGCAGCCGCACCCTTGAGTCTTGGCGCCTCCCTCTCCTCTGCTACACCTCTCCCTCTCGCAATAGAACGGCGAAGCCCTGCTGCGGTGACCCCTGCATCCACCACCACGCCATCGTGCTGCTGGATCTTCATCAACCTCTCCTTCCCCTTGCTGGATCAAGAAGGAGGAGATGTCACGCTGACCGTACGTGTGTTGAACGCGGAGGTGCCGTCCGTTCGGCGCTAGGATCTCCGGTGATTTGGATCACGTCGAGTACGACTTCCTCATCCCCGTTCTTTGAACGCTTCCGCGCGTGATCTACAAAGGTATGTAGATGCAATCCAATCACTCGTTGCTAGATGAACTCATAGGTGGATCTTGGTGAAACCGTAGGAAATTTTTTGTTTTCTGCAACGTTCCCCAACACATACTTCTGCCGATTCCTGTTGTTTGTTGACCATGTTGACAATGCAAGAGGGCGGCGCCACGGCGAGCGCACCAAAGCGCGCGGAGGACGTCGTTGTTAACGATTTAGGAGACGATGGGGCGGCGATGCGTGCGCTGAGACGCAGCCAGCCGTGGGAGGCGGAAGCAGGCGGCCCCGCCGGTGCTGGTTTGGTTTTGGCGGCTGGAGGAAGACAGGACTGAAGAAACACGACAGACTATAAAAGCAGCAGGAGTACTTAACAACCTTAACTGAAATCAGCAGGGCACTTAACAACCAAAGCTGAAAGCAGTATGAGTACTTATACAGGTTCAACCGTACAAAGCACGCCTCGAACAGTGCTACTTTGCCTACAGTTAACCAAGGGTGAGGCCGCCAAGCCCCAGGACAAGGCCCAGGCGCCACCCCGCGCATCCACAACCTTCTGAAAGCGGCTTCATCTCGCAATGTGGTCAATAAGCAGGATATTCGCTTTAGAGCCATGGAAAAGCATGAACATAATCTTCTATCCTATTCTTCAAGATGGACGGGCCTTCATTATTTGAGACCACCCATGAATAAGTATCTTTTCACCTCCAAGGGGAATTGAGTAGGTCGACATAAACATCATGTTGTGACCAAGCGCAAGTCTGACCCGACCATGGTCAGGCATCTGTATAGGAACAATAGAACTCGGCAGTTCCTGTTTCAAGAAGATCACAGCTGTAAAACTGTGTATAAGCAATAGTTTATGAACACCATATATAACAGAAAACAGCTCGTACCATAAGTTTCTCGACACAGTTGGACCTGTTCAACGAGTGCAGCAGTGGCACACATATCCCACGTGGCCTTCCACCATTGAAACGCCCCACAAGGACCTCAAGACGATCAATAAAGTGTAGGAACTTGTGGATGTCGATCCAGTCAACTTCAGTGCCATTAGTAGCAGCTGAGTTATTACAGAGTAACAAATGAGCAAACTGCTTAACTCTGAAAAAACCTACACGTGCCACCAATTATAAGAAAATATTAGTTAGAAGTAGCATCTTCGTGAGAGATTCGTTGCTACTTCTAAAGTTAAATTATGATTAGTTAGACATAATAGGTGGATTAAGAAGTAATCGAGGCAACAAGCAAGAACCAGATACAAAACTAACATGGATGAACAATTGGAACAACGTCGGGGTGGAAGATCGCAGTGAAGATGAGACCAGGTTCTGCTATTTCCATCAACATTCATGCGCCAACTTTCAGTCCGTAACACTTGAGAAAGTTTATCCAAGTTCGACCATAAAAAAGCAGTGATCTTCTTGGTTCATGAACCCAACTCGGAACTTATATCCATGGCTTGTCTTCACTGTGACCATTAAACTAGTGTATTCGGTTATGGCAAGGCCGATCATCTTGAGTACATGTGTTATGGCAGAGCAAATAATACACTGCAGGAAAAATAATATGAGAACACAACATGTTCAAAAAAACCCACCCTCCCGGATAGAAAAGAGGATTGTAGGAACATACTGTGCGCGTTTCAAAATGCTGTGTTAGGATGAGAAGGAACAAGTGTGGTGTCTCGCCGAGGGCGCAGAAACCTATAGGGTACTCGCACTTTGGGCACTGCAAATGAAACACACTAGATTCGGTAGGAAGAAAAATGCATCAACGATGGCAGCTGCCATCCTAGGATTACCTGCGACCAAGGGACTTGGGTTTATCGGGGATGGATGAAGAATTCGTACCTGGTTCTCCATGAGAAAACCCTATGCAATCGCCGAGAGGGTGTTTTCTCTGAACAAGCAGACGAGGGAGAAGGGGATTCAGGCCCAGTGAAATATTGCCGCTTCGTCCGTCCAGCTTACTGCTAAAGCTGGAAAGGGGGGGGTTGTGATTTGACAGCTCATTGGGCATTACTGTGGTGCTAGGACCGAGGTGTGTCTACCGTGAAGTTGTGCACTCTAATTTGTGCATATGGCACGTGGACCCCGTTGCCGGTTGCCCCACATATCAGCGAAAGAAAGTAGAAAGACAGGAGTAACTAGTTACACATAAATATATTTTTTGACAGAGAGATACTCCCTCTATAAAGAAATATACAAATCTTTTATATCACAGGCTCACCTTGCCGAGAAATATACTGCCTCTGCAACGCATGGGCATTATGGGGGTTCAGCTGAGAATATAATACTCAGATAGGCTCACGGTTCTGGACTTTGGGCCGCAAGCCGACCCTGCATGTTTGGGGGCCCATGTGTTCGACCTCAGCCCTTTTCATATTGCATGCGATCGGTACGGCGCTGGTTTTAGATGATGTCGCAAGGCGAGTACACAAAATTGAATAAAGCACGATAGCTGTTGGAATGAATTCGAACGACAGTTCCTAACCAGCAATCAGAGTTGCAATTCTATCAACGATATACCATGTGATAAATAATACTATCGTACTACTTATACACACATGACACTTGTTTCACCATGCCAGATTATTACATCAAAATCTCTCGGAGGATAGATCAGTTCGGCAGTTGTGTGCTGCTACTGAAGAATTTCAAAGTTGATTTGGACCAGCTCTCCTTGCCGAGAAAGTTCGATTTTGACATCATCCCCTACCGCAAGATATGATTTAGATTTGAACCTTGACCATCCTTTAGCATCAATCATCATGCGACCATCCTTTGTACTTGCGATATATTGAGCAGGTTCATTCACACCAAGGCTGCGCATGGTAAGAGAAACTTGGCCGTGGTCGCCCGGATTGTTGAACGACTCCCTCGTTGCTCTACAAATTCTCTGTTTGCAAACAAGAAGACATATCCACACAATTAGATCAACACAGTGAATCATGTGAAACAACATGGAAAGAAAAAAGAATGAAGCACTTGGGCGGCCAATGCTTACCAAGAAGGTGGACATGTCGGTTTTTGTAAGGACTTTGGTATATGAAGTGCGAACTGCAGCCCAGTTTGTTGCCAGTGCAACTGCACGAGCCGGAGCAGATGCAAGTGCAAGTGTTGGTGCAGGTGCCGAAGCCGCTGCTGCTGCCGGAGATGGTGCTCCTTGTAGAACTGGTGCCGGTGTCGGAGCAGGTGCCGGTGTCGATGCCCGATCCTCTGGTAGATCAGACTGATCCGCTGACGCAGTCGGTGCCCAATCCTCAGCTGGATCAGACTAAGCTGCTGCCGCTGTCAGTGCTAGAGCAACTGCCGGTGCTCGACCTCTGCGAGACAGCGGCGATCGTGTCTGGTCTGCTATGATCAACTTTCTAACTTAACTAGGATCCGTGACCGTGATCCAGTCTTTTTCTTTATTTCTTTTAAACGCGAGAAGGACTAATTGTGGCGTTTTTGTTGAACCAAACTGCAGTTCATCATAGGGATTCAGCTTGTACTCAGACAACAGACTGATCCAATTTTTTCCAGTAATATAAGTGATGGACGGTGCCTTTGTTACTGACACGACATAAGAAGTGAAACCTGCAAAAATAGCCATCGTAGAGCAAACCAAACGGTTTATTCTGTGATGAATGTCACATGGCAAAACCTGCATACTAAAATTGCAGGAAAAGAAAGAAAACATGACATTAAATCAATAAGATTTAGACAGTAAATCAATAAGATTTACTTGATGTGACACGAGTGAATCCTTACCAGGAAATCACTATCTTGAAGTACTAAACAGAAGATTGATCGTCCAACTACGCGTGGCATGCAGGGGCCCCGCCTACTCCCACAAGTAGGACAGTCAAAGGTCATGACAAATCATATGGACCGAACATCCATGGGGCTGGAAATCCTGGTGGGTGCGATAAACCCTGCAATGCATACAGATATTGGAGTGTAACCATAATTGATAGACCGTCCTCACAAAAAATATACAGACTGAATTGAGTGGACAGACATTAACATAGACCGTTCTCAGGACTGACCACACACCAAAATCGGCAGTACTAATAAACAATACAGGGTTCACAAACACAAATCAAGTACTGAACAATAGTACTTACTACAGACAAGCAAAGTTGCACTAACTAAACTCCGCAGACTATTTTTTGCCACCGACCTACGGGATGAACCCCGCATAACTGACTAGGCCATGGACTTCGTGTGAGATGTCTACATGCACCATCACCATCTTGTCAACCTTGGAGAACCTAACAGAGTGGTCTTTCCACTCATAAACATGATGATGAAGACATGCCGCATCAGATTTGTTGGGAAGCTTTACAAGAACCACACCCTTCGTAATCGAAGGCGCAACCAGGAAATTGTTGTGGTCAAGTACAGCCTCGAGAACACGCCTGACAATAATGCTACAGGAAAACACTAGTTCAGGACACGTGGCGACAAGGACACATCAGCTGGATAGTTCAGCAGTAGAACTCATCATCAGGTCTTCCAGTTCACATGGCATGACTTTGAGAACTTCATCTCCACCGCGGACCTGGTTCTAATTCAAACAGAAACCATATTTTATTACTACCTCCGTTCAAAAATATAAGATGATTTTCAATATTATACTCCATATATGACTACATATACGCACAGAAATGAGTGAACAAAGACACTAGAACATGTCTTCAAAGGCATGAGAGCAGAGGGATTACATGCAATATCCATAACACAAGTTACTGAGGCAAATATACCCTCTTAAAAGGTAGCACTGATGTTCATAAAGTACTCCCTCCATCCCAGAATTCTTGTCTTAGATTTGTCTAGATATGGATGCATCAAGTCACATTTTAGTATTAGATACATCCGTATCTAGACAAATCTAAGACAAGAAATTTGGGACAGAGGGAGTAGTTGAAAGTAATCTATAAGAAATTAGTGTCAACCTCTCGCATGTTTTGGTCAAAAGTCATTTGGCACACAAAAATCACATGCAAGATCACCCAGAAAGTTGTACTACTAGTACTAGTACTGCGTGTTAGATGAAAAACACGATCAAGATCGAGAAAAAGATCGTCAAGAAGAGATATTACCTGGACTTGCTTAATGAGGGATCCTGGAGAGGGGGGCTTGGACAGGGCGATGGCTTTGAGCTTGTCTGCGGTAGTCTCGGCGAGGTGCTTGCGCTTCTTTGTACCACGAGCCTCAACGGTTTTGGCCGGAACCATAGACATCACTTCGGCCGGTGCTCCAGCGTCCATCAAGAAACTGTCAAATAGAAATAAAAGAAAAGAAACCATAATCACAAACCCAAAAGAAGAAAAGAGAGGGAGTTATAGGATTAGTCTCGGGGTTGCAAGACCGGGCCTTGGCCGAAATCAACACCATTGATGCGCTCACCTTTCCTTCTTTGGGAGAGAAGAACAATGGCAGAAGCAGGTCGGGGTTTTCTTGAAGAAATGAGGAACAAGATGAGGCAGAAGCGAGGGTTGGGTAGAGAGGAAGTTGAGAGAGAAGAGTGAAATGATCGTTGCTTCGTCCGTCCAACTTACTGCTGGAAAGGAGGGGGTTTTGTGATTTGACGGCTCATTGGGCATTACTGCGGCATTTCGATCGGGATAGTCTACCGTCACTCTACTACGGAGTAATTTAGTGCATGGTTGGTGGACCCCGATGCTGGCTATCCCACACGTCAATGAAAGTGAGTAATTTAGTGCATGGTTGGAGGAGGATCCGCACGGTAGAGCGTGTCCACTGTTTTTCAGAAGAAAAAAATGATTACAGCAAGCGTTTCCACTCTTACGACGGAGGAGTGCGAAACACGGCAGCCACTTGAACATACACAGTGCTCCTACTACTAGGCATGTGTAGTGGTACATACGTCAGTACTACACAATCTTGTTGCTAGTGTAGTAAGATATGACGATAACAAATGATGTTGTGTGCATGTCAACTACTCCTATATGTAACATAGTACCGCTTTTTCGACTGTCCGGTCGAGAATGAATGGTGAGATCAATGTTAACAGAACTAGGTCCACACGCATGGAGAGTACGGTGCTACAGTACTCCACGAAACATGAACCATATGAAGCACGAATAGTGTTAGGCAGGGTGTATGAAGGGTGCACGGGATGGGAGCAAAAGTTCCCTTCTCGACCCACTTTTGGGTGTTTGGCAGAGTGCATGAAGGGTGCATGAGTCCACACTAGTAGGTTGGCAAAAATACACGAAGAGGAAACAACTATATTGAGATGAGAATGCAACCAAACACACCCACACGCTTTGTGCAACAGTGACTGATCTGCACCGTCTGAGTTTGATCCAACGGTCATGTTGCGCCGAGACATGGACATGCCCATGCAGAGGGCGCCTAAACACCACCGAAGTCCCTCTGCTTCTCGAGGCGCACGATGTTGGTGATGCAGGGTGCAACCGCCCGCAGAGCTTGCTCCCGGTCGATGGGAGCCAGCTTGTCAAAGACGGTGTCCAATGGCACGAATGGATTCCGGTGACGGAGCCCTCAAAGGATTCGCCCGGCAATGGCGACGGCAGCCCGCAACCCCTCCTTGTCCAGCTCAGCCCCCACCATCACGCGGAGACGGCTCAGCTCCTCGGAGATATAGGTGAAGAAGGAGACCAGGTCAGGAAGCCGCAGCTCGTTGAAGTCGACCGGGTGGTCGAACGGGTTTAGCCTAACGGCCGGCATCGCCACGCTGGCACGACGGTAGGCATCGCGCAGCCGCAACACGTGCGTGGCAACTTGGTTCACCAAGTGGCCGAGGCGATCCTGGACCTCGTCACGATCGGCCCGCTCGCGCTCCAGCCGGCTCCCCTGACGGCCTATCGTATCTCTTGCTTTCTGCAGCAACGTCGCCGACGCCTCGAGCATCTTTGTGGTGGACGCATGCCGCTTTTGAAGCTCCGTGAACTCCCGCACATAACGGAGGAGCATATCACTCCTCTCCTCCTTGAGCTCACGGAGCTCCACGTCCTTGGCCCTGAGCTCCGCATCCTTGGCATGGAGCTCCTGTGTCAGGAGCCTCACCTTGGACTCCGTGATCTGCTGCGCCGCCATGGAACTAGGTAGAAGCAATGGGGAGAGGAAGCAAAGGGGGCGAAACGGCTGAAAGGCAATGCAATCTACGGGAAGGCGGAGGGAGCGGGGAATCTTTTGGTTTTCACCACGGTAAAACACCAGTCGACGACTTCTCACATCAGGGAGCAGTGGGTACAGGCGGAGTCATCATGACTAATTGCTGCCGTGCCTGCTCCCGTCAATCAAAAAATTAAAAATCCTGCCGCGCCTGCTCCCGTCAATCAAAAAATTAAAAATCCTGCCGCGCCCAAACACCAGAGCAACGCCGCGGTGGATATTTAAATTTACCTGCCGGCAAGTAGATAAAAAAAGGGGTGAAAAAACAAATGTGGCGGCGGCCTAGCTAATCGGTCGAACTAGCCCAACTAGATAGCCACCGTGCTTCACTGATGTACTCGGCGGGAAAGGTGGTCTTTCGTGATTTGACGACTCATTTACTTGCTTCAGCGCTACAACCGAGGAGGGCCCAGAAAACGCACGGTAGGGCGTCCCACGTCAGGAAGAATATATGCGTGCACCGCCCGGGAGGACTCCGAAACCGCGCGGTAGGGTGTGCCATGTCTTGGCACAGAGGAAAAATGTGCGTGTAAAAATATACTGTATCAGACGTAGTACCTATGGTTCGACCTCGGGACCCAGCTAGTCGGTTGAAAACACCCCACTAGCCACACAGCTTCATCATGCAAACGTGGCACGGAGGATAGATGTGGTTAGCTCCGTCTCGACCAGCCACAACGTCTCTTGTTCTAGGCGATTCTTCTATTTTCCAAGTTTTTTAGTTGTAATAACACCACGGCAAGCTAGAGCCGCTCTTCGTGTGTGCCCGTGCAAAGGTTAGACGATGGAGAGAACAGAGATTGAGATCACAGACCTGGGACCCACCAGTAAGTGAGATAACGGTCATGCACGTGTTGACGAGGCACTCCCTCTACTCTACTCAATGCAAGTACTGTATAAAATCAAGTTATGGGACAAAGCCAACAACCGTTCGTTTTTTCAGGCTATCGACTTACGCTTTGTAGTCCAGGTTACCAGTTTGAATCTCGTCTTTCAGATTTGTTAGTTTTAGGTCCAAATTTGATTAATGACTAGTGAGACCCCCGTGTGTTGTTCCGATATTTCAGTGTAGGATGGTTTTTTTGAACAAACACTTTGCGCGGTTAGACAAGTAACGACACGAGTTACACGTTTTTTGCAAGTTTACGAACAAAAATGACAGCGGCATAGAATATCACATCCACCCCGCAGCTTAGATACTATGGTGATACGAGTTTTTACACCGTTGGAAGTGAGATCCAATGGCTTGGGAGTAGTCTTTGTAATTATGCGCATTTTCCAAACTCTCCAAAGGTTTTTTTGCAAATAAACATTCAGGCCTTGTGTGTGCCGCTGCATCTTCGATCCAACGGCTCCCCGATGCTCATATTAGGTGCTCCCCGTAGCTTAATTACCCGCTACGATGATTGGAGTAGTTGTGGGCCGAATGCTACGAAAATATAATCAAACTGACCGGAATAAATGCCTACACAAATTAATCCAAGGTTGGAGTGCCCCTCGCAATGTAAATAGCTCCGGCTTTGCGAGGGATGGAGAGGTAGTAGCTTCAACGCGTGGAAGATACGGTGTGAGAAAGGGAGGTCAATCGAGAGACATATAGATAGAGAGACAAAGTGAGTGTGGTCCGACATTCATTGAACAAATATATATGCTCTGGAGAGATATCGTCCGATTGAGCTTTTTGGCAAGGGTGAGGGCTGTAAGATAGAGCTTGAGGGATGATCCAGTCACAGACGTGTAGATATACTTTGTGCGTGGGAGGAAGCAAGGTCAACCGATCACATAGGGTCGCCGTGCGATCGAAAGAGTGAGATGGGTTGGAGAGAGTGACCCAGATAGACGATGTGCGTGAGAGAGTATACAATGTGAATAGGTCTAATTGGGCTCAAACATGGTGATATATCGTTTTTGTCCGAGAAAGAGCGAGGTCAATGGAGACATACGGAGAGAGAGAGAGAGAGAGATTGAGTGAGCGTGGCCCACCATGAGGTCGAAAGAGTGGTGGCGGCTTGGATGGACTGACCTAGATAGACAGTCTGCGTGAGAGAGTATAGAGTGTGTCGATTGAGGCCCGAAGAGGGAGATATATCATTTGTGTGTGAAAGAAAACGAGGTTAAACAAGACTCAGATAAAGAGAGCGAGATTGAGCGAGTTTGGCCTGCCGTGCGGAAGGAAGAGTGAGACAGTCTCGAGGGAGTGACCTAGATATACAACATGTGTGTGTGCGCATGCACGAGAGATTGGGGGGCTAGATAGGCAATGCATGTGTTTAGTGTGAGAGGGTGAGAGGGAGAGGGGGGAGAGAGAGAGAGCTCGACATGGGGTGCAATGGCAGGTGTTTGAGGTAAATAGATTTGGTAATAGAGTGGAAAAAGGGGTTGTGTAGTTGAGAGACTTAGAGATCGAAACATGGAGAGAAAGAATGAACGTGTGTTGGAAAC
>NC_057797.1:528017328-528018066 GCF_018294505.1 Triticum aestivum
TGAATGTACATAGTACGAGACTTAATATCGATGTTTTAATTCGGTGTACATTGTAAGATTTGAACCGAGGGCCAGGCATACGGGTAATTATTTTGAATTCGTGCCATACTAAGTTTCAAAAAGTTGACATTGACTCAGTTGGTTGTGCTATTTTGTAGGTCATATGTTTGAATTCATCCAAAAGTTTTCTCACTACCATGGTGTTCATCATATACATATGAATTTGTATTAAAAAAGTAGCGTGGATACAGTGAAATGCGAAATCCATGTTAGAACTGGAGATCGCTATGTGACACACACTCTAATTCAAATAACTAACTACGTGACACACACTCTAATTCAAATAACTAATTATGTGACACACACTCTAATCCACGTTAGCGTGGGTACCGTTTCGATTTTTTTTCAAATAACTCCTCATTAATTAATTTATAGTACTCACTCTGTTCACTTTTATAAGACCTTGAAGACATTTCAGACAATGTGCAAAACAGTTCATTTTAAGTTGTCTGAAACGACTTACAAAAGTGAACGGATGGAGTATCTCGTTTCGAATGACTAATTATTGCAAGGAAAACACGGACATGGTAATACATACAGATTCGTTTGCAAATGAAAGAAGATTCGTTTGCATTCTCAAATGTAGGTGCACCAGGCAAACCAGGGTCGTGTCGGGGTGGACGCTGCTTCGGTGCCTTAAAGGCAACTGCCTTTGGGTCACTGACATGTGGGCCAGCC
>NC_057797.1:528018251-528072862 GCF_018294505.1 Triticum aestivum
GTTCGCGCTTCCATGTTTTGGATTGAAATATCTGGCGGCCCCAATTCCAGCCCAGCAAAATCTCACTTCTCCACCGTCCCCTTCCGCGCCCAGATTGCTCAAATCCCTAATTCGCCGCCAACCCTCGAATCGCCCCTCGTCTCGTCTCTTTCCCCACCGTTCCACACCTCTGTGCCGGACGACGACAACGAAGATGACGGTCGCGCTTCACGACCGCACTGGAGCTACCTCATCTACACCCTCGTCCACCGCACCGGGTGGTCCACCGACAACGTCGGCCGCCACAACCGACGTGCCTCACAGACACCGAGTTCCACCGCATCAGGTGCGCTTCACCGACGTCGTCTCCCAGCTCACCGGGGCTACTTCACCGAGCACATCGTCGCACCTCCGCCCCCCGAGGCCGTTGGGGCTTCACCAATGGTCTCGTCCACCGCATCATAGCGCTCCGCTGCCACTCAAGATCTGCATCCATGCGTGGCCAGCCAACGCCAGCGCATCACCCTCAACGGCTCTGAAGTGACCCGCACTCTAGCTAGGCGAGCATGCCCAAACGCCGGCCCGAACTAGGTATCCACACATCACTCCCTTGTGCACTGTTCCGACGATGTTTGGATATCCTTTCACTTCTCTCTTAGCTTACACGCCTATGCAACTTTGACCTTAACTCTTATTTCTTCTGGAGATATCATCTGAAACAAGCAAATCCATATTTTAGCGAAGCATGACGGCGCTACGGGATCTGGTACACATCCTGCACACCCGTATAACCTTGTAAGTATCTGTCCTCCGGTACAACATCAAGGTCAATTCCTCTTATTTGATCAACCATTCGCCGTGTCAAAAATGCAGAGGGGGATGCAAGGAGCACAAGGCCTGCACATCCAAGCAAGTGGTAACATGGACTTGTACATGGAACATCCCAAGCGCAAGCAGAGCTGCAGTGAGCCTGTACGACGAGCTAGCGTAAGTCCCTGCATTTCATTTAATTCATACTGGCATTCGTGTATGATTTGTGTGCAATGGCTGATCCACGAATTCAAGTTACCAGCAGTGAACATTTAACTTAAAAAATAGGAAGGCACTTGCACTCCGGAAATCAACATAACTTGAGAAATGTGAAGCTAATGCACTTTGAAAACTAGCTAATGATCCAAAGTAGTTCAGATTATAAACACTAAATGATGAAAGCACCAAAAAACACAAAATGCAACATGGTGTACAAGGACTACAAACATGGTCTGTACCTGCTTGAATTATTCGTTCTCTGGCTGAAAATATCGAAGTGTAATTGCACGTATAACCAGTGCACAAACTGCATATCAATATATCTATCCTGCACAAGTATGCCAATAGTTTCAAACAATAGATTAGAAAAGTATTTATGCTATGTTGTCATGATACAGGGACTTTCTGGTAGATGGCCTCGACATTTCCTCAAGCTATGAAAATGCACTATAATTTGCTTGTCATCAATGCCTGCAAATCTCCGTCTCTCTCAACATAGTAGATCATCATTAGACACTAAATCCTTCAATGAGCTTGCAAAATGCTTGCATTAGATCCCTCATTAGACACTATATGTTCATCACCAGGAGCATGTAAAATGTTTGCATCAAATCCTTCATTAACAGTCTGTTCATTAGACACTTCAGGCTCAAGAACAACATGAGCTTGTATGTTTGCACCGGAAACTTGATTAGATACATCAGATTCAGTCAGTTCAGTATTGATTGGGGGAGTTATAAAATAAGTAGAAATTGGTTTCATTTTCTCATAGATTCCCTACATACAAGCAGTTTTACAACACCGTCAGGTTTAACTATTGGCCAGAAATTGAAGAGTTGAATTAGATATAATCAGGGATGTGATGTACCTGCTCGTTGCGCATGCTACTCTTGCAAGCTGCGACTGTCTGTTTGCGCAAGCTCGATGCCATGCCCGTGCTGCCTCCCACGCAGGCTACACCCAGGGTTGGATCTTCATCTTCTTGTCCTTCCGTTCGCTTGAAGCCCGACGACCGCTCTCCAACAAGGGCGCGAGGAAGTGCTGTGTCGGTCTGTCCAGCGGCGGCTAGGTTAGGAGCGAACCAGACTGGAGGCTGGAGCGAATGAATTGGGATTTTTCCTGCTGTCGATCGATATGGGAGGCGCTCGTTTGGGCCGCGAGCCTGCTATAGGGCCTTCCTTGCACTTATGTTATTGGCCCATCCAAATTGAAACATTTTTATTCATTTTTTACATCGCCCGCTCATGCGTTGGGACGAACAAAACTAGCATGGGTCAACCTGGACGACTCAAACTAGGTGCACACTTTCCAGCCACCTGAGGCAGCCGCCCATACCAGCCTCTATGGTGGCGTCGTCCCTTTTTGCGTGTATGATTGGATAGTGAAAAATATTTCAGTGGCGCTTTTGATTTACCCACAGAATGGTTGAATTGCTTGTTTCTATGAACTGAGTTCGCCAATAATGTGAAGGATGCCAGTCTTTTCATCCTATTGTAGATTGCTTAGATCTCGATATGCCAAAAGTAATCGCATGAAATATACAGTAAAAGCCAGTGTGATGTGTTTGACTACAACTAGTCTTACTACACGTCCTCATATAACATATCAAGGACGCACCATCTTACCAGATTAACCATTCGACTTAGCCATGCAGTGTGGGAAGAAAGAAGTATTGGGACTGCGTATCCAAGCAATTGATGCCATGGACTCCTTCGTACAACCTTGTAAGAGAAAAAGAAGTTGCAGTGTGCCTGTACAAAGAACTAGCGTAAGTTCAGTTACCTGCTTCTCGGAATTTTAGTTAGCCACTTATTGCAAAATTGTTCAATTACGTTGCTTGGCTTAATTTAGTTTGCTACTAATTACATAATGGCACAGCCTGTTAATCATATTGTAGACTGCGCCTATCTATGTGTTTGATACTTACTGTTAAGAATTACCTGTTTGCCTTAACTTAAATATCTACTTGTTTGTTTAACTGCTTTGCTCCTGCAACAGCGGGTTACAATGATGTCAATAACTACTTTTCAGCATCCAATTGAAACTCTTTAATTCCTTGTTTGTTTAACTGGTTTGCTGTTATAACTCCCAGTTGAGATGTTTTGCTAACTTCAACTTTTCTGAACCCAATTGGAACTTTAATGGCAAAACAGGTTAGCCCAAGATCAAAGAGTGAGGTCCCCATGGGCGTTGCATCATCCCACAGCAGTGGCACCGGCCCAATCGTGCATTATGAATTACCAACTGCTGATGCTCTAGAGGCTAAACTAGTGGTAGAAAGAGATTCTGCTTCTGCACTTAGAGATGAAGTTCACATGTTGAGGAAGCACTACTAGGGAAAAGCCTAGCAGTAGCGCGGGTTTTCGGCCTATCAGTAGCGCGGGGTGATGCGCTACTGATAAGGCGCTACAGCGAACATATAGCAGTAGCGTCCCTCCGCCCACGCTACTGCTAAATCGACTTAGTAGTAGCGACTTCCCGGAGGAGCGCTACTGGTAATTAGTAGTAACGCTTCTCCCTGCCCGCGCTGCTACTATTATTTCGTATTTTATTTCTTTTTTATTTCATGTTGTATTCATACACCTTTACACAAGTTTTCATACAACAGGAACTTAGAAATTGTTTTTACATCATAATGAGTTATTACATCACGGGGTGAAAGAACCGTGGACTAGTTTCAAGTGGATGGACATCCACTTGAAACTAATCCGCGGTTCTTTCACCCAATGATATAATAAATATCATCATCATCATATCATTAACAACTTATCATCATAATACATCATTGTCATATAACACCTCCTCAAGATCATTGTTTTCATCAATGAGACATTACATAGCAAATTGGTCACTAGTCGTAATCACAAGTACTCCTCATCATCAACTCTAACACATTGTATCATATAATAAACATATTGTACCTCATAGGACCTACTACATTCTCTTAGGACCTACTATATTCTCTAAGGTAAAATAGCAAAAAACAAGATAGCCCCTGACTCTCCATTATGGAGAATGGAGATTATCCTGTCTCCAATTATTGCCTTTCGCTTAATGTTACTTCCAAGAACCTCCTTGTGAATGTCCAAACATTTTTTCCATTCTTTGATTAGCATGTGTTCACCGGTTTTAGAAATCTGATATGCACAGGTGAGATCCTTAGATTGATCTGGCTGTATGTTCAGAACTGCAAGGCGACCATTCTGATACATCAGATGAGGCACACAATCCATCGGGATTTTCTGTTGAAAAACATAGTAATAATTTCGTAGTTAGCAATGATGTACTAGTTTTAGAAGTATGCAAAAGATGCACAGATGTCGTAATAGTAAAAAATCTTACCAGGGTATCTCCATAGAAGTTACTGTGATTCAACACGTGCACTAGTGGCACATATTCACCATAATTTGGAGGAGTTCGATAATAGGTATTGTAATTCTCAAGATAAGTACAATAAGCAATCAGATGACTTTTCTCCTTATAAGTTAATTCGGAGCCATCAGTGTAGTGGGTTTTGTCTACCATCTTCTGCACATTCTTTGAAGATTCAAAATAAGCTGTCAATGGAAATAAGTTGTCAACTATTTTGAAATAAAAAATATAAATTAGTTAATAACTATGTTTGAGAAACTCACATTGCGGTAGAATCGGAAGCGTATCAACAAGGACCCAAGTGTCCATATTGTCTTGCTCGATGTCAGGATCACCAAGATCCATGGTGACAATCATACCCTCATAAAAACCATACATTTTGCAAAGTGCTTCCCAATTTTGGCAACCAAAATGGGTTACGCTCTGAGAATTGTACAGATTTACTTCAAAATCGATATCATGAGGGGTCCTTAGGTGTATTTTCTTTGTTTGAAAATTTTCATGGTCTTCAAAACCCATCCTCTCCAAGACATAGCGTCTTGCATGGCATGGGATAAGCTAGTCGAATTGTAAAAGATGAAATATAGACGTTGAAATAGTTGAAGTCATGCTTAATTATGAAAACAAACACTTGTCGTTGTTGCGTACCGTTTCAACATCGAAGGTCTCCTCGAGCTTAATGCTGAAGCGCCGATCTTCGTCCAGCTCAACGAACATGTCACACATACCTCGATCGTCGTGGCACCAGCTGCACTCCCCCGGGAGACCGTCGTCGTCCGAGTACGACATTTCCTACGTTCATAATTCAAAGATTAAACTTGTACAATTAAATATATGTACTAAAAAAGCTAAATTAGATCATTATTTTTCGAGAAAATCCAGGCCACTCGATATTTTCTACATATTCTAGCACAAGTCATGCCAGAATTCACGGAAAAATCCGGCATGACCTTTGCTAAAAAAGGACATATCGAGCGCCTGAAATTTGCCGGAACGGAAATTAATCAACACTCCGGCAAAACATAGGCCACTCGGAGGTGTAAACTGAACATGAACGGCCACTTGGGCAACCACATATCTTATTTGAGCAAATATGACATGTTCAACTAGTTTTATTAATTCAACTAGTTCTTACTAAATATAAACTTACTATAAATAGAAAAAAACTAGTTCTTTCTAAAAATAAAGTAGTCCAACTAGTTATATTAATTATCTTACTAAAAATACATTAGTTCTATTAATTCAACTAGTTCAACTAGTTTATTAATTTACTTACTAAACTAGTTCAACTACAACTAAAGTAGTTCAACTAGTTTATTAATTTACTTACTAAATATAAAATAGTTGCTTTAACTAAAAAAATAAACTAGTTCTATTAATTTTCGTACTAAAAATAAAATAGTTGTATTAACTCAACTAGTTCAATTAAGCACTTACTATGAATAAAAATAAACTAGTTTTTACTAAAAATAAACTAGTTCAACTAGTTATATTAATTTTCTTACTAATTCTATTAAACACTCACTAAAATTTACCCCTAACTAATTTGATGAACTCTAAAATTTAATCATAACTAATTCGATGAACTCTAAAACTAATTCTATTTAGGATCTAATTTGATGAACCCTAACTAATTAGATGAACTCTGAAATTTAACCCTAAGAACCCTAGCTAGGCAGAGGTAGGGGAGGAGGAGGAGGAGGGCGTGCTCATGTGACTCCCCGAGACCGATGTGCCAGGTGTCTCCTAGTTATTCACCGTCATTGCCATGTCATTTGCTTGCGTGTTGCATCTTATCATGTCATCATGTGCATTACATCATCATGTTTCCAAAACCTGCATCCGTCCGGGTTCCCCCAGTTCCTTCTGTTGTTCGTTCTGAGCCCAGCGACACTTGCACGTGCCCACGGCATGTCCGAAATATTATTTTATAAGTGGTCAGAAAATGTTCTCAGAATGGGATGAAAGTTGGCGTGCAGTGTATTTATGTTGTAGGTAGGCCGCCAGTCAATTTTCATCGCATTCGGAGTTCGTTTGATAGCCCAACCGTTAAACTATAGCGGCAATAGTAGCCGGTCTAACGTCGGATGTTTTTGGTCTCGGGAAATCGTGCCGGGCTGCATCTCTCCCCTCTTCTCTCAGACCAACCCGTTCTCCACAGTCCACCTAGGCCCATGCCTACCCCTCTTTGCATAGTGCATCGGACCTCCTCCCGCGCGCGTCCAAAGACGTCCCGGACCCGACCCAGACAGTCGTTACCGTTGTGTCCGGATCATCCCCAAACATCTACAAAACATCTTCGATTTGTTCATTGAACTCCCTAGCCTCTTTTCTCGATCGCCCGATTACGATCGTACGGACCGAATACCCCTAAACCTAGCCTACTTACTATATAAATAGAGCAACCCTAAAATCTAGGGGAGTTGTCCCATCAGTCCCATCCCACCGCCGCCACCCGGTCTTGGATCCACCTCCGGATCTCCTTCTCCTCATTTTCCTCCACCCACCAACCAGCTCTCTCCACTGCTACTCATTGATCCAGCTGCCTGCGCCCTCGATCCAAAATTCCTTCGGCCTCCAACCTGCAGTACTTCTGCTCGATGCGGATGTGATCGAGGCCGTGCCCCTCGTCCCCGCGCCCCTGTTTTGCTTGATTCAAGAGGAGAGAAGCTCCTCCCGAAGCTTTTTCTTCGCCATCGCTGTTCGGCGTCGTCAGGAACTGAGCTGCCGTGACCGTCGCCCTTGCTTTCCCTCGCCCGGAAGCCGCTGCAGCCTCCTTGATCCAGATCCACCCCGGCGCCACCGAACCACTCCCGCCTCCAGCTTGGCGATTGCCAGACCGAGAGTCCTGCCCCAACGCCATGGCCAGGAGTCGCCGACCCAAGACCCCAGGGCTCCCCGACAGCTGCGCGTCTGGCATCCAAGCCACCGTCTTCTTCCCGCGGCTCTTCGCCGGAGTCGCCAAGCCGCCGCCCTGGAGTTTCTCCACCGCCGACTCCCTCCGTCTCTGGTTCCGCCCGGCTCCGCTGCCTCACCACGGCGGACCTCGCCAGCAGGTCCCGTTGACGAGCCCCTGCTCCTTTCCTCCCCTCCCGCTTGCCTTTCTATGACCCTGCCATGACGCCTTTTGCAGGTAGACATCGCCGCCTTGGATTCGCGCCAAGCTCCGTCGTCCCCGCGCTCCTGCTGTCTTGCCAGTTCCGGCAGGTCCTCGTCGCTGCGACGCGCCCTCTACATCGTGCTGCCGCTCCCCTGCTTTACTTGCTTGAGTCGTCGCTGCTCTGCTTTTTGACGAGCAGAGGAGCTCGCTTGCCTGCTCGATCATCAGTGCGTGGCCGCCCGGATGGGCCACATCGCAGCCTCTAGCGCCCTCCCGTGGGTCGCTTCCTCTCTAGATCGCGGCCCAGTTCCGTGCGTTTTGCCAGCCCATGTGAGCATCCCCTCTAGCCCTTCTGCTCTGTTGGGCCAGCCCCCAGTTTCGGCCCATATCAATTTTTTTCCTGTGTGCGAATTTATCTTTTATTCCAGAGTTTATAGATTTGCAGAAAAACCCCTTAGCATCACGCATATCATAACTCACCAACCGTGCATCGGATCTAAATAAATTATATATGTAACTTGACTAGAATTTCATCTTGTTTCATATTATCCAACTTTCATGCATGTTTGAAATGTTTAAAATGCTGTTTGGTTAAATTTGCTCCTATGCCGTGCTAAAATGCTTTAATTCATAACTAATTAATTGTAGCTCGGATTTAAATAATCTTTATATGTAAATGGGGTACAAAAATGCATAGTTCAACATGGTGGTATCTCTTTGCATGTTTAATAACTCTAAAATTGTGTTTAGGGCAAAACAGTACCAAATCCATAAAATGCTCATGAGGATTTCTCCGGAATTGTTGTTCGTTGTTCCGGCCTCATTTAAACTTGCCTAGATAGATCGTTTTCTTTTGCCTCACCTCTTGCCATGTTTAACAACATTTAAATTTGTTGAGTACCTAACCGAGAGTGAACTAAATAATTGATGTGGTGTTCCGTCAATATGCAACTCGTTGCATATTGAGCTCCACTTAATTTGTAGGGTTGTTTTGTGCATTTTGCCATGCCATGTTTCATTAAACCGGACATGCATCATACTTTTTTTTTGACCATGACATGCATCATACTTGGTTGTGCATCATGCCATGTTTATGTGGTGGTTGTTTACTATGTTGTTTGCTTTCTTTCCGGTGTACTTCTCGGTAATCCGGTAATGTTGCGTTTGTGAGGATCCGTTCGACTACGTCCGTTTGTCTTCTTCATGGACTCGTTCTTCTTCCTTGCGGGATTTCAGGCAAGATGACCATACCCTCGAAATCACTTCTATCTTTTCTTGCTAGTTGCTCGCTCTTTTTCTATGCCTATGCTACGATACCTACCACTTGCTTATCATGCCTCCCATATTGTTAAGCCAAGCCTCTAACCCACCTTGTCCTAGCAAACCGTTGTTTGGCTATGTTACCGCTTTGCTCAGCCCCTTTTATAGCATTGTTAGTTGCAGGTGAAGATTGGAGCTTGTTCCATGTTTGGAACATGGTTATTTGTTGGGGTATCACAATATCTCTTATTTATATTAATGCATCTATATACTTGGTAAAGGGTGGAAGGCTCGGCCTTGTGCCTGGTGTTTTGTTCCACTCTTGCCGCCCTAGTTTCCGTCATATCGGTGTTATGTTCCCGGATTTTGCGTCCCTTACACGGTTGGGTTATAATGGGAACCCCTTGATAGTTCGCTTTGAATAAAACTCCTCCAACAAGGCCCAACCTTGGTTTTACCATTCGCCAACTAGCCTTTTTCCCTTGGGAGTCGCACATCCTGAGGGTCATCTTTATTTTAACCCCCCCGGGCCAGTGCTTGTCTAAGTGTTGGTCCAAACTAGAGCCCCTTGCAGTGCCACCTCGGGGAAACTCGAGGGCTGGTTTTAGTTGTACGGATTGCTTATCCGGTGTGCCCTGAGAACGAGATATGTGCAGCTCCTATCGGGATGTCGGTGCATCGGGCGGTCTTGCTGGATTTGTTTTACCATTGTCGAGGATGTCTTGTAACCGGGATGCCAAGTCTGATCGGATTGTCTTGGGAGAAGGAATATCCTTCGTTGAACGTGAGAGCTTGTGATGGGCTAAGTTGGGACACCCCTGCAGGGTTTTGAACTTTCGAAAGCCGTGCCCGCGGTTATGGGCAGATGGGAATTTGTTAATGTCCGGTTGTAGAAAACCTAAAGTTGATCTTAATTAAAATGCATCAACCGCGTGTGTAACCGTGATGGTCTCTTCTCGGCGGAGTCCGGGAAGTGAACACGATGTTGGAGTTATGCTTGACGTAGGTTGTTCTAGGATCACTTCTTGATCTTAGTTCCTCGACCGTGCTTTTGCCTTCTCTTCTCGCTCTCTTTTGTGTATGTTAGCCACCATATATGCTAGTCGCTTGCTGCAGCTCCACCTCATACCTTTTACCCTTCCCATAAGCTTAAATAGTCTTGATCGCGAGGGTGTGAGAGTGCTGAGTCCCCGTGACTCACAGATACTTCCAAAACCAGCTTGCAGGTGCCGATGATACCGTGCAGGTGATGCAACCAAGCTCAAGGAGGAGCTTGTTGAAGATCGTGTTCGTTGTCTTGTTCCGTTTCCAGTTGATCAGTAGTGGAGCCCAGTTGGGACGATCGGGGATCTGTGTAGCATTTGGGGTAGTCTTCTTTTATTTTGGTTCCGTAGTTGGACCTTGATTGTATCTGGTTGATGTAATGCTTTATCCATGTATTGTTTGAAGTGGCGATTGTAAGCCAACTATGTATCTCTTTCCCTTATGTATTACATGGGTTGTGTGAAGATTACCTCACTTGTGACATTGCTTTCAATGCGGTTATGCCTCTAAGTCGTGCTTCGACACGTGGGAGATATAGCCGCATCGAGGGCGTTACAAGTTGGTAATCAGAGCCTTCCCCGACTTTAGGAGCCCCCTGCTTGATCGAATCGCTGGCGTTGTTGAGTCTAGAAAAATGTTTTGAGTCATTTAGGGTTATATATATTGGAGATTTAGGAATTCTTTTTACTCCTCAGTCCCTTTGTCGCTCTGGTGAGGCATCCCGACGTAGAGTTTTGACTCTTCTCTTCCCAAATTTCACTAATTTTTTTAGGATCACGCGGGTATCTTGGAATCGTTCCGATGGTTTTGTGACGAGAACATTGTTCTTGGTGCCTCCTAACATTTAGGGGTTGTGGCAGTGTCCCGGGGAGTTGAGCTGCGAGGTGTTTTCGTCACAATTTTATCGTTGAGATTCTGGAATACCTGAGTTTCGCCGACATCGAAAATCTCTTTTATGCAGTTGTTGGTGAGATAACCTCGACGCCACCCAGTACTGGGGCGGGAGTTCGGGAGTATTGCCATAACTTGTATAACAGATGCTTTTCGAAGGTTGAGGTAAACGATTTCTGAAGGTTTCTTGGTTATGTGTTGAAGGATGGATACAACTGGATGTAGGATTTGTTAGTTTTGGGTGAGATATTATGCTTCCCCTGTATCCCCAACACCTGATTGCATAACCGGAAAATTTCGGGAGTTTATAAGTGGGAATTCAAGTAGCTCTTAGGATATCTTCCCAACAGATGTATGATATGAAATTGGGGTTCGACGTCTAGTGGTCCGCCTATCCACGGTTGGTTTTACAGTGGTCTCGTTGTGTCTTAAAGAGTCCTTGGCTATGCCATCTCGGGGACGCTTCATATGTCATGTGCACTGCCTTGTAAATGATGGTGCTGTACGATCGAGCCTGTGTAGGCCCCACCATAAAAACTTCGGACGAAATCTCTATCATATGTTTGTTCCGACTTATTTTGCAAGCCAATCCTTTATTTTGTTTTCAGTTGTGGTATTCGAGTTGCTTCGAAGTCAAATGTTGATTCCATACCTTTCCTAAGCGGTGTTCTCATATTCCTATGTGAATACTAATCCTTCTCGTTTATCGAGATTGTCTTGTTAATCCTTTTCAACCGGCGTATTCTATCTTCAAGTGGATCCGATCATTTCAACAGCCGCAAGATCAACTCAAGCATTCTCAATGGTGTTTGTTTCATCCGTCTCCAAGTTGCCTTTGTTTTTCCCGCCCACCCACCCCTTTTCTTCAAGGAATCTGATGTCTTAATCAAGTACCCTTTTATTCTTGTGAAGTCTCTCCATCCTTTTCCGTCAATATTCTTATCCGGTGATTCTCATGAAGATCCTAATGGAGCCTCAAGTTCATCATTATTCGTTCTTTTTCTTCTTCGGCAGATTCAAGTCAAGCTTTGTTGATCATATCTTTTCCTCGTTTCAATACCTTCACATGCCGATGCACCTCACGTTCAGTCATTTCTCGCTATTCAATTGTTCCGTAGTGCTGAAGATATCTCAGAAGATTTGTGTCTCCATTATCAATCCGTCCAACATATTTTGAGGTTATTATTTCATTCAAGCCATTTAAATTCAAACCGGTGGAATCTCTCTTTTCAAGCAATCGTTCAACGGTGTTTCTTTTGAGTGGGCCCTAACCCACATGTCCTTTTCCAGGATCTTACCTGACTCTTCTTATTCTCCCGGAGCTTTTCAAATTCATCTCAAAGTTTGCTGTAAGAATGAATTATCATGAGTCATATGCATTTCTCCAAGATCTGCCAAATTCTTTTAACTGTTGGTTCAACCTTTCTATTCGTCATCCCGGAGTACCTCTACAATTATTGGTGGTGTTTCTCGTCGTCATTCTCAGATTTTGAAGACCGAAGAAGATGTTTATCTCCATATCTTATCCGTTCTCTCAAAGATTCATGATTCTAGTTCGAGCCCATCCTCTCATAATTGTTTTGATTGTCAAAATTCTTTTCACCTATCCAGAGCAATTCAAGAGTCTTTTCAGTTGGATTATCCAGAGTCCATCATTTCAGGTTTATTCATTCTCAGCTTTCAGTCATCATCTCCAATCTTACCGGTGCATCGTCCAAGTGATCTCTAATCAGTCGTCATCCCTTCATTCTCATGTATCTAGATTGTCTCAAGTATCTTCGTTCTTTTCACAATTATTACCCGGTGATTCATCCCTTTACTTCATTCATTTCCAATTCTTACGGTGGCTATTCAGGATTTTTCTTCCTTGCTATCATATCTATTTATTCGTTGTCAATCCTAACAGTGATTCGTGCAAGAGTTCTTGTCATTCGTTATCGTATATATTCATTCGTTCTTCTCAATCCTACCAGTGACTTGTTGAAGATTTTATCAAGTTATGCTATATCTATCTTAATCCTTTCTACGAGAATAAGTAGTATGCCAAATCCGTTGTTTGTCATCAATTTAAATTGGTGAAGGATACACATAACATAATTCTTATTATTGTTTCATCCAAGTGATTAATTCTTTATTCCGGAGGCTCATCAAATTCCTGATTTCATTTGTTCATCTTCTCTTTTCCGGAGTTCCAACCTTTTTCAACTATTTCATCACGGAGATTCATCTAAATCGGTACAAGGATTCACCTTGTGTTTTCAACTCCTCATTCCTTTCGTTTGAGCATCCTTTTATTTACCGGAGTTCTTCATGGAGGCTCTACATGTTGGCCCAACAAGGATTTAATTCCTTCTCGAAGTTTTCATCGAGATTCTTTTAAGAGGAGCTCAAGTATTCTTTATCTTGCATTTCAAAGTGCAATTCTTTCAACCTTATCATTTGAGGTGGTGTTATGTCATTCGTGATAATTTGAGTTCATGTTTCATGATTCACATGTTTTTAAGAATGGAGTATTTTAAATCCATCAATCTCTCTTTTGGAATTATCTTAGGTTATATTTCACCTAAAGCCTTCCCTAAGGATTGTTGCTATTTATGGTGCTTATAAATGACCCAAGTTCTTTCTTCTATCTTCCTGGTGAAATAGTTTTTCTCGTCCCCTTGTCATATCAATCCAATCTATCGTTTCCATCAGTGGTAGAATTTCAACTCAGTTTTGAGATATTCTCCATAAGCCCACTACAAGCTTATCCTTTTCGTTGTTGGTTTTCCAACAACTCCGTTTGACCCTTCTTCTAAAGATGCCTTTTCAAGCTCTTTTGTGGCAGAAGTTGTCCTTTTCTTCTCCATTCTTTATTTCAATTATCCATCTTCTATCCTTTCGTTCTGGAGGCATTGTGTTGTTGCTCTCTTCAACCCTTCTCCTTGTTCTTATCAGGACCTTGTTCTTTTCATGCTTATCCTATTTAACTGGAGTGTTGTGACCTTTTTGCTCAAATTCTTTTCGCCCTATCAAGTCTTGCACCTCTTTTCAACCGGAGTGCTGTCTGAGATCTTTCTTACCCCTTGTTCCATTCATTCAATAGTTCTGGAGGCAGTGTGTTGTGATTTCATCAAGTATCTTCTCATCTTATCAAGTTCTTATCCAATTCCTTTTTCTTTTCAATCGGAGTGCTGCCCGAAGTTGTTCTTCCTTGTCCCTCTTTTCTAACGGAGTGTTTTCAACTTCGTTCATCTCCGTGGTATTCTTTTCTCGAAATGGCTTAACCTTTTCAAGGTTCTTTGGT
Source organism: Triticum aestivum (assembly GCF_018294505.1). Taxonomy (NCBI): domain Eukaryota; kingdom Viridiplantae; phylum Streptophyta; class Magnoliopsida; order Poales; family Poaceae; genus Triticum; species Triticum aestivum. The sequence continues at coordinate 528,032,213 of NC_057797.1, forward strand.
TTCACTTTTTGGGCAAAGAAGCAACTTAGTTTTACCTCTTCTCTTTCCTCTTCCTTTTCCCTCCAGTGCCATTCTAGATCTCGGGACGAGATCCTCTCGTAGTGGTGGAGTGTTGTGACGCCCCGAGACCGATGTGCCAGGTGTCTCCCAGTTATTCGCTGTCGTTGCCATGTCATTTGCTTGCGTGTTGCATCTTATCATGTCATCATGTGCATTACATCATCATGTTTTGAAAACCTGCATCCGTCCGGGTTCCCCCAGTTCCTTCTGTTGTCCGTTCTGAGCTCAGCCACACTTGCACGCGCCCGCGGCATGTTCGAAATATTATTTTATAAGTGGCCGGAAAATGTTCTCGGAATGGGATGAAAGTTGGCGTGCGGTGTTTTTATATTAAGGTAGGCCGCCTGTCAATTTTCGTCGCATTCGGAGTTCGTTTGATAGCCCAACCGTTAAACTATAGCGGCAATAGTAGCCGGTCTAACGTCGGACGTTTTCGGTCTCGGGAAATCGTGCCGGGTTGCATCTCTCCCCTCTTCTCTCAGACCAACCCGTTCTCCACAGTCCACCTAGGCCCATGCCTACCCCTCTTTGCACAGTGCATCGGACCTCCTCCCACGCGCGTCTGAAAGCCGTCCCGGACCCGACCCGGACAGTCGTTACCGTTGTGTCCGGATCATCCCCAAACATCTACAAAACATCTTCAATTTGTTCATTAAACTCCCTAGCCTCTTTTCTCGACCGCCCGATTACGATCGTACAGACCGAATACCCCTAAACCTAGCCTACTTACTATATAAACTAGACCATGATGGTGCGCGTTGCCGCGCTCGCCAAATTTAATGATCCTAATAAGAGTTTGTATAAATTTTATGAAGGTAAAAGAGCTTTCAACCCCATATCATTCACGCAAGCTTATGATGTCCATCTTGGTCTTACAAAGGTTTTACCCACCATCATTTGTTGAAATTTATTCTGCTACGCGGAACAATTTTTGGTAATAGCTAAATGGCCATATAGTGAGGCATGTAACTGGAATATGCTATGTGCATATTCATAATCTCTTAATGGTGTAAATGAAATAATAATTTTATCTCAGTTTCATAAGGCTACACCTGCATGGCCCGATGCTTTTTATTTGAGGCACGTGCATGGCCCGATGTCCAGAAGTTTGTTAATTAAGAATTATGCGGAAGTAGCTTATCAGTTTAGCGCAACCTGGGAGCAAGGTGCCAATAATCATGGACCTTCTAGTTATTCCCACATCTGATAACAAAAATTGAGAAGTAAAGAAACGAACTTTTGTCTGCTCGAGGAGAGCTAATGAGGTTTAATCAATCATGTCCACGGTGGTTATTATCACATCTCATGGTGACAACCACATGTTCAATTTGCTGAATATAACAAATATATACAAATAAAACAGTAGAAGCACGTAAAATGTTATATTCACTATTTATAAATGCAAATGGGCACATGATTTTCTTTCAAATATACATGCTCATATGGACTACACCACATAAACTATAGTTGTTGGTTTACTTAATAATTTACTCACTATCATATAAAGCCATTTGTTGGCCTTTAGTCACACGATCTCCAGTAAATGTTGGGAAAATGCAGGAATAGAGCAAAGCTAAAATGTTAACATAGGTTGCGGCTAGAGAACTCCAGAATCATGCTCTTCTCTGAAATTCAGTTGTCACTCAAAGTAGCCCGCCTCTGAAACTGAAGAGATGCCATGGAAGTTATTTGAGATGACATTTTTTAATCTTATTTGAGATAAAATTGATGGAACTAAAGATGGATAGTTCAAACAATAAAGTAACTATTTACCTTGCAAAGACAGTTGAACATATTTGACATGTATATATGATTTACCATTCTGTAAGTAGATGATCCAAAAGCTTTCTACTTGATCATGTTTTTCTTTAATGCAAGGGCAAATAGTAGTAATTGTGGGGGCCTTACCTATTAGTTCATGTGTATTAGCCAAGAAACCTACTCAGGATTGCACTTTTTAGCATGTAAACACAAGAACAAATGGTTTGTGTTTTTGGGACACACTGTGATGGACAGTGGCATAGCATTGCTGAAGTAAGCAACAATTAGTTCATGCTTCCACCTCACTGCATACAGAAGTAAATGAACAAACAACGTTGCTTTGAGAATTTTTTTAGCATTGCTAAAGTAAAAAACAATTTAATTCTTGATTCTCTTCATAGAATTTATGAAAGATCAACATCATGACCATGCGGAAAAGGGAAATCATGGTGGCAGCATGGGGCGAGCAAAATGAAGGAAATTAAGACTGCTGCCAAGACCCGGGAGCTTTGTAGCTAGGCTTCCGCCACCAGATCGAGTGGTTGATTTAGTAAAACACCTTTATAATCATATTATTAACGGGAACTCCAAGGGACGCACCTATGAAATCCAGAGGTAGTACGACGGCAGCGTGCGCTGCTGTGTCGTGGACGAACAGACCTAACGACGAGTCGAAGGGACCAGCGATGGAGATACAGTAATAGGCCAATGTTTTATTTTGCTGGGCCTGTACTTGAACGGTGTCGGTGTCACAACCGGCGGGTCTCGGGTAGGGGGTCCCGAAGTGTGCGTCAAGGCCGGATGGTAACAGGAGACAAGGGACACGATGTTTTTACCCAGGTTCGGGCCCTCTTGATGGAGGTAATACCCTACTCCTACTTGATTAATATTGATGATATGGGTAGTACAAGAGTAGATCTACCACGAGATCAAGGAGGCTAAACCCTAGAAGCTAGCCTATGGTATGATTGTTGTATATGGAGTTGATGTCCTACGGACTACAACCCTCAGGTTTACATAGACAACGATAGGGTTAGGGTTACACAGAGTCGGTTACAATGGTAGGAGATCTTGAATATCCGCATCGCCAAGCTTGCCTTCCACGCCAAGGAAAGTCCCATCCGGACACGGGACGAAGTCTTCAATCTTGTATCTTCATAGTCCTGGAGTCCGGCTGAAGGTATAGTCTGGCTACCCGAACACCCCCTAATCCAGGACTCCCTCAGTAGCCCCTGAACTAGGCTTCAATGATGACGAGTCCGGCGCGCAGATTGTCTTCGGCATTGCAAGGCGGGTTCCTCCTCCAAGTCCTTTATAGAAGATTGTAAACACCAAGAGTAGTGTCCGGCTCTGCAAAATAAGTTTCCACATATTGCCATAGAGAGAATAATATAAACACAAATCAAATCTGCTGACGTATTCCGCAGTGCGTCATCACACTACGGCCAAGTTCTTTACTCGAATCGTTTTTACTTTTCCACCTCAGCATGTTTTGTGAGGCGGTTTCCTTGGCACGTCTTGTCAAAGCAGAGATCGTGTACCCCTTTTACGGGATTCTCATCAATACGGATGTGGGTAACCCAACCACGCCATTTATCACGACGTTTGGGAGGCAAGCGAGTTTTACTAGGCTGGTGGGGACGCACAACCGCATCCGCCCATATAAGGGGATAAGGATCCACCTTTTTACCTACGCCTTCTTCCTCCTTTGCCTATCCATCTCCTGCGCGCTCGAGCTCCAGCGCCCAAGCCCGCACTTCCCACCTCAACCTTCTCTAGCAATGTCCGGAGCGGGAGGCAAGTGGATGGTCTCCTCCGCTACAGAGGGCCAAGTCAAGAAGCTAAGGAAGGCCGGATACCTGTCTAAGGACATCGCGTGCCGGCTTCCCGAAAAGGGGCAGCTTCTCCCCACCCCAAGGCCCCATGAGAGGGTAGTATTTCTTCCCCACTTCCTCCGCGGACTGGGTTTTCCACTCCACCCATTTGTCCGGGGGCTCATGTTCTACTACGGCCTGGATTTCCACGATCTGGCCCCGAACTTCATCCTCAACATCTCGGCGTTTATCGTCGTGTGCGAGGCTTTCCTCCGCGTCCGCCCTCATTTCGGCCTCTGGCTCAAGACCTTCAACGTCAAGCCTAAGGTGGTGCGCGGCAGCCAGGCGGAGTGCAGAGGCGCCATGGCGGGCAAGATGGCCAACATCCTATGGTTCGAGGGCTCTTTTGTGGAGACCCTAAAGGGGTGGCAATCCGGGTGGTTTTACATCATCGAGCCACGCGATCCGAAATGGATCGCAGCCCTCGAGTTCCGATCCGGACCCCCCACGCGGCTTATGTCCTGGAAAGAGACGGGCCTGTCGTGGGGTGACGAAAAAGAGGTGACCGGATTGCAAACATGCATCCAGTCCCTGGTGAACAAGCCAATCCGGCTTGTTAATGTAATCCAGGTTATGCTCGTCCGCCGGATCCTCCCGTGCCAACAACGGGATTTTAATCTGTGGGAGTTCGACCTGGCGCAGTACCAAACCCTTAGTAGGATCTTCGACACGACATACAAAGATGCCTGGAAGGTGCTATTCAAGGGCGCCGAGGCTCCCGCATCCGCTTCCGAGGACCGCGGATACAGCTCGCAGCGTCACACTAGCGAGGTAAGCTATCTTCACCTTTTACAGGATGTTAAGCTTTTTTTTTATAGTTTGACTCTATGCGGGATCTAAACTCCCTTACCTTTGACAGGCTTGGCGGTCGATATCTGGACCGATTAACTGTCCGGCTCCGCTGCCCGAAGACCCAGCCCCAGCTCTACTAGTGAAGCTGCTGGTTCCGGCGCCTTATGTGGTGCCGGAGAAGAAGGCCAAGAAGAAGAAGACCATGGGGACTCGGAAGAGTGCCCGTAACGTGGTGGTGTCGGACTCGTCATCCGACGAGTCCGAGATGCCCTCTTCCCGTGAAAACGAGGAGGAAGAAGAAAACTCTCCCCCCCAACGGAGGGAGGAGAGAAGAGGAAGGCCGCCCCAACGGGGGAGGCCGAGGGGTCTAGGAAAAGGAAGACCCCTCCGCCGGACTACTCCCCCGACGCCGAAGAGGGCGAAGAGGAGTGGCCAAACAAGGCCAAGCGTCCGGCGAAATCGTAAGTTCGTATATCAGAGTAACTCATGATGTTCCTTTGTTGCACAGCTTTCCCTAATGTCGAACGTAATTATGCAGCCCGCCCCGGGCCGAATTCAATGAATCGTCGGGCGGCTCCCTGGACTCATCGGATGTGAACTCAGTTCTGCCCGCTGTCTCCCCCCGCACTGCAGACGACGCTGAATTGGCATCGCGTCAAGCTCCGGGGTAGGAGGAGGTGGTCCCGGAGGAGCCGCAAGGCAACCTCCCGGTCTCCAGGAGTGAAGGGGATAAGGCCCCCCCAGGGCTCCAAGTCCGGCTTTGTGCCGGACACCGCGCCGGAATCTTCCACAGTTCCGGACCGCGGTAGGCGAACTCCTTCCAAGAGGAGCAAGCCTTCTGAGCCGGCAGCCTCCGTCCAACCGGAGGTGCCGGACAATCTGCTGGAGGTGCTTGACGGCGCCTCCATCGACGAGGGGCACCATACTATTATGAGTACGGTGATCCAGAAGGTTCATTCCGCCAAGAGCGGACTGACTGAAGCTTGCGCTAGCCTTCTAACAGGCTTCGAGGTAAGTAAAAATATGTAAAATATTACTGCATAGACAGTAGCCCCTGATGCTCTGTTTGGCGTTCGGAAAGAAAAGACGAATAGAGGATCTATTAAATATCGCAGGAGTCTAACAAAAAAGAGTCAATATGCGTATGCAGGCTTCGCTGCTATCCACCGCCGCACTGACTGCGGAGGTGGGTGTCCTGAAGCAGGACCTCGAGCGGACCGAGCAAGAGCTCGGCCTTGCCAAGCGGCGGCTCGAGGAGAGAGAAGGTAAGAAATACCTTACAGAAAAAGTGCCTATAAAAAGGCGTGATTGCAAAAAAATAACAGGATGTACTACTTATTGTAGGGGCCATGACTGAGGTGGCGACCCTTAAGCAGGCGTTGTCTGAGGCCGAAAAGAAAACCGCCACGGAGCGCACCGAGCGAGACAGACTTGGGGCTCAGGTCGGCGAGGTGCAACAAGAGCTCCAGGCTCTCATGAAAAAACATGAGAGTTTGGAGCTTGAGTCAAAGGCGCAAGCATCCGAGCTCGCGACGGCCCTTGAGACTGCCAAGTCTGCCAAGGCCGAAGCCCAAAAGGCCCTCCAAGAGTTGGAGGAGATGAGGAAGATAGCAGCGGGTAAGGCATTCTTTATGCAAAGCAAAGCATAATGGAATCCGGAGCTCTCCAGGGGCATTCGCAGATCTTCCCCGCAGCATATCTGCCGCCGCCGCATTCTACTGAGCTGAAGAGGGCAGCTCGACGGAGAAGGTGTTCTGGTCTCAGTATTCTGAGGCCGGACACCCTGTGCCTTTGAGTGACCAGCTGAAATAGCTGGTCGAGCTCCACAAGGCGGCCGAACAGGCCATGAAGGGCTTCATAGTTCGGCTGTGGCCCGAAGAGGCCCTGCCTGGGAACTATTTCGGGCTGGTGCGGCGGCTGGTGGAGGCCTGTCCGAGGCTCGAGGTCATCAAGTGCTTCGTCTGCATCGAAGGTGCCCGTCGGGCCCTTGCCCATGCAAAGGTGCACTGGGGTAAGCTGGACGGTGAGAGGCTTGTGAAGGACAGGCCGCCGCCGGGGAAGGAGCATCGCAAGCCCAAGAACTACTACAAGGATGTTCTTGCAGGTGCCCGCCTTGTGGCGGATGAATGTACCAAGGATGTGATTTTTGAATGAACTCGCTCGTGTTTATCCCGTGCGCTGAAAACTTGTTCATATGCGCTAAGCAATGCTTATTGAATTTAAAATATTACTTTCTATGCGGCCGTTTATCAAAAAAAATTGAGAGATGGCCAGTCGTCGGCTTCTGCCCCCATGCCACTAGTGCTGGGGTGTTCGGGATAAACCTGAGCGCTCTTTTTCCCATAGTTGGGTCCTTCGAGGGAGGCGCTCAGCACAACGAACCAGGCAATTGGACTATAATGCTTGAACACTCTCACTTAGGCATAGAACTCTATAATTTTAAATTTCGGCGAAGCCCCTAGTTCGGAAGACCGAGTTCGGGGCGCTATCCACACCTTGGCCGGACAAAGCCAGCTCCTCGCTCGAAGCGGCATAAGTCTTTAGGGACTCGAAAAACCTCTCGAACAACGACCGGTCTCTCGCCTCATCATGACAGTCAGTTTTAGCTTTCTCCACTGAGGTTCTTAACCTAGCTGAACCGGGGCACAATCGCAGTGGTTCTCCTAGTGCTACCTTAGCCGATATAGCGGAACGTAAGGCACCAAAACATAGGAGGCGGGCAAACCCAACTATTGACCCAAATCATGATTCGGAGCCGATGCATATAGTGCTATAAGTTCGGGGTGCCGCACTTGTGAAAGTGTACGGACTTCTCGCACCATAATGAGGGGTACTGAAGCCCCTGGCGTGTTTGCCGTACCATGGTGTACGGGTGCAATCATGTCATTCAATAAACATATATGTGAAAAGAGGATAATGCAAAAAATAGACAAAAAGCTATGCATTGTTTATAGAGAGGCTATTTATCAAAGCCGAACAATATAAATAGTGTGATAAGCAAAAAGATATTGGACTATTTAACATGTCCTGGCCAGGGGCAGGTGAAAGTGCGTTATATCGACTAGAGGAGGGGTGAATAGGCGATTTTTATGGAAGTCTTCAAAACGTGGAAGTTATGAAGACAAACGATAGAAATAAACCTATTACCATGCAGCGGAAGGTAGACTACACTAGGCAAGCCATAGTCAAGTGTTCAATGAAGTAAAATCATAATGACTTTATAGCAGCAATGTAGTAAGGATCAAGTAGGAAGATATTATGAAGCCATACAGAGCATGCTGTCACTCAGTGAAGACAAAAGATAGTGCAAACATACAATGACTTCACAAGGAGCAACAGTAAGTAAAGGGAAGGGAATATGAAACCAGTGACTCGTTGAAGACAATGATTTGTTGGACCAGTTCCAGTTGCTGTGACAACTGTACGTCTGGTTGGGGCGGCTAGGTATTTAAACCTTAGGACACACAGTCCCGGACACCCAGTCCTGAACACGCAGCTCAGGACACCCAGTCCTCACCGTATTCCCCTTGAGCTAAGGTCACACATACCTCGCCCAATCACTCTGGTAACTCTTCAAGGTAGACTCCCAAACCTTCACAGACTTCATTCACCGGCAATCCACATTGTCTCTTGGATGCTCAGAAGGCGACGCCTAACCGACTGGAGGATGCACAGTCCTCAAGTGTAATAAGTCTTCAGATCACACAGACAAGAAGACTTAAGTGATGCCCAATTCTCTCTGGCTCTGGGTGGTTAGGGCTTTATCCTCGCAAGGAATTCTCTCTCAAAGGCTTCGAGGTGGGTTGCTCTCAAACGACAAAAGCCGTACTCTCAATCTGAGCAGCCAACCATTTATGGTTGTGGGGGTAGGCTATATATAGCCACTTGGCAACCCGACCTGATTTGTCCGAAATGACCCTGGGTCACTAAGGAACTGACACGTGTTCCAACGGTCAGATTTCAAACTCACACGGCAACTTTACTTGGGCTACAAACAAAGCTGACTTGTCCGACTCTGGACAAGATTCGCTCTCATAGTCTTCACTCGAAGACATAGGTTTATGGTTAGGCATCACTTCAGTCAGTCTGACTAGTTCTCTTGGACCCCACTTAACAGTACGGTGGTTCCTATGACTCAACACAAAAGAAAAAGAACTACGAAAGGTCTAAGTCTTCGAGCTCCATAGGCTTCATGTGGTGTCTTCTCTTGTCATAGTCTTCAATGTGAATATCTTCATATACCACCTTTGACTTCAATGTCTTCATACATTTTTAGGGGTCATCTCTGGTAGGAAAACCAAATCAATGAGGGACTTCTACCTGTGTTATCCTGCAATTCTCACAAACACATTAGTCCCTCAACTATGTTTGTCGTCAATACTCCAAAACCAACTAGGGGTGGCACTAGATGCACTTACAATCTCCCCCTTTTTGGTGATTGATGACAAACTAGTTGAAGTTTTCAACGGGGAATATAATCTGTGAAATTGTAAAGGATAAGGAATTGTCTTCATAAGTTGCAAGGGCTCCCCCTGAAGATGTGCATATAGGTAATTTGCTTTTGGAATGCAAATGCACATGGCAGGTTGTACTTGTGGAGATCCACTTCAACTTATGATGACAATCCACTATGCATGTGAAAGTATATGAAGATAATGACATGCATAATGGAAAATGGACGTCTGCAGAATGATCTAAGTGCGGAATTTATCGTCGCACATGCGGAATTTATCATCGTAAAACAAAGTGGCAGATAAGTAGCAGACGACCATCGAGTTTAAGTGTTACAACTCAAAGAACCAAATGTAGCAAAACGAGAGTTGTAAGCACGAATCAAAATATAAAGCACCCGCCCATATGGACCCGCTTGAAGACTATCAACCTCATATGCTTCTCCCCCTTTTGTCAGTAAGGACCAAAAAGGTTTGAAGACATAGAGCATCTACTCGTTCCCATGCGGAGTAGGTGAAGTAGCAGGGTCGTTGGTGGTGTTTGGCGGTGCTGAAGAGCTTGGAGCAGAGTTGACGCGTGCTGAAGGAGGTGGTGGTGAAGTAGCATCATCTTCATCCTCGATAACTCTGGCAGTCACTGTTGCAGCAGATGAAGAGAACTCAGAGTCTTCAAGGGGTGGAGTTCCTAGCAGCACAACTCTTCGAGGAGGTGTGGATTCAAACTTGAATCGCTCAGTGAAGCCATCCTCTTGGAGATCATCTTCAGAACACATCATCGTTAGCCCTTTCCATGTACGGCGACAGGTTTCATGGGCAACGAAAGCATTCTTGGTGGCAAGATTGTGAATGCGATTAACTTCCACCAAGAGGCTTTTCATCTGACGCTTCAGCCAGTCATGATGCCTATCCTGTTTTTGATGAAGAGCCGCAAGAAGCGCTCGGTCGTTGAGAACACGAGTGCGCTTCTTGGGTCTTGGAGCAGTTGTACTATCAGTGGCTTCAGTAGACGCAGGGTGTGGTGCACGTGTAGTGCCAGCCAAAGGATACACCCGAGTGACTGCTTCAACTCCTTCAATGTTCTGTGAGAAACTCGGATGCTCTGCATTCTGAAGACTTAGAGGTTCCTTTGCAGGCTCAGGATAGATGGCTTCAGTAGAGATATCCACATCAGGCAGAAAAATCCTATGATTGCGAGCAGATGGCTGATATGAGATATCGGAGTGAAGTTTAATTAGCCGCATTACCCATGGGGCGTAGAACTTCAAGCCAAATAGATCAGAGCCCGATGCAGCAAGTTGGCGGATGAATAAGTCCTGTGCATTGAAGCATTTTCGATGAAGAATATAGAAGACCAAAGTCTTCATTACACCCTCAAGCTTGGCATTTGGAGAGTGCCCTTTGATGGGCCAGAGAGTTCGCCTGATGATGTGATAGATGGTTCGTGGTAGATACTCAAGGTCTTCAACGAAGAACTCTGTTGGATAAGCAGCATCTTGGGGCAATGGCTTCATCATGCTGAGCATCTGACTCATATCAGGTTCCGGCCTCTTAAAGATGCTCTCAATAGCTTCACTATGCAGCTGACAACCATGCTCGTAGAGATCGCCAGGAGTGGGCAAACCAGTAAGCTCAATGATGTCAAATGCATTGGCTTCATGATGAACATTTCCGGTCATCCACTCCAGGACCCAAGTCTTCAGATCTCTGCTGTACCCGCGAATGTGAAGTGTGGCATAGAATTGGAGCAGCAGCTCTTCATTCCAATGCTCTTGGTCAGTAACGAATGGTAGCAGTCCAAATTCCTTGAAGCAATCCAAAGCTTCTTCCAAACAGGGCAGACCAGCTATGGCTTCAATGTCAAGGCGCTTGTGTGGGAAGATGCGACCTTGGTTGTAAAGAATGCATGAGTAATAGCTTCGCTGAGGATAGCTCCAGAACCGATCAGATGATATCCTTTCCCTTGAGTAGGGGTTCCTGGAGCTATCAAAGAATGTGTTGTCTGCCCTGAAGCCATTGATATTGAAGGAGCCAGGTGCTGATGCAGGACCTGGGAACCTTGGCAGTCTTGGGATTGGCTTCTGTACCTGAGGCCTGTGCTCAACATGATAGTCGAACTAGGGACCGACAGCAGACTCAGGAACAGAAGTGACGGGATCAGTGGCTTCGCTATCTTCTTCTTCCGTTGGGGAGGGCTCCACATTAGCTTCATTGGTGGTTGTGGCAGCCACAAGATTTTCATCCTCCACTTGACGAGCTGGAGGGTCGGTCACAGGCATGTTCTCCTTGAGAACTGCTTCTTGTTGGGATAGAGGAGTGGGAACTTGTGGGACTTCTTCTTCCGCGGCTGATGCAGCCGGATTGTCTTCAGCAGAGACTTGAGGCCTTGGACCTTTGCGAAGCCTGCGCAACGCGGGCGACGCCTGTGGAGTTGGAGTGGGCTGGGCCTCAAAGTCTTCTTCCTCTTGTGGGCGATCCGCCCATGAAGCATCCTGTGCAATTGGCATCAGTGGACGACCAATGCTGATGAGTTCGCTGTTCTAAGGAAGGACTGCACCATCTTCTACATTGTCATGTTGACCAATGTCTTCAGCAGCGATGGGATCAGCTGCTGGAAAGTCTTCATCTTCATGAGCCTCTGTGGAAGCAGGCTCATGGATGGTCAGTTGGCGTTCAGCTTCAGGATAGACCATAGAAATGGGTTCAACTATCAAGGGCTCTGTGGAAGCAGCCCGATCTTTCTTGGTCTTCCTCTTCTTCTTGGAGGGGGCAGTTGGAGAGGCTTCAGAATGTTTCCTCTTCCTGGCTTCAGCCTCAGCAGTCCTTGTCTTCTTGAGCTCTGAAGCTGTTGACTGGCTTTTTGGCTTCGATCCAGTCATTTTAGTTGGGAAGACAATAGGAACTGCTTCCTGCCTTGGTGCGTCAGGTTCAGCCGTAGCAGGCTTCTTCTTCTTCTTTGCGGCCATCCTGGGGTCGATGCCAGGACGCCCAAGGGCCTTGCGCTTCTCAGCCTCATTGTAGGCTTGCACACATCTGTCAGCCAGAGTCTTCATGCGCCCACGCGAACCCTGAGCTTCTGCATGTTTCTTTACAAAGGCTTCCTTGAGCTCGTGCATCATACTCTTGAAGTTCTTCACTTCCTGCACGCTGAGCTTGGCCATATGCTTCTTGAACTGAGCCTTTTCATAGTCAATCTTTTGCTTCAGTTCAACAATGCACTGGGCAATAGCGAGTTCTGAAGCAATGGCGCCTTGGAAGGTGACACTGAGGCCAATTGGTAGCTGCAGATCTTCAAAGCTGATATTTGGCATGTCAAACCACTCGTCAATGAAGTTGTGGATGATGGTCACATCAAAGAGAGGCAGATCATTGAAGATTTCTACTTCTTCTTTGCTCTTGATGAGTTGCTTAAGAGCGTCATCTGCTAGATCTTCATCACTTGACAGATCAATGTCGTCATTGCGCAGAATGGAAGCAGCAGTTAGCTCTTGTCTGGTGTGAGGCAGAGGCATCTTGACTTTCTGGGGCTTGGAGATGCGAGATAAGTCTTTGGACTGCACACTGTCTTCAGGAGGTGCAGTTGCCAGTGGCTTCGCCCTTGAGATTTTTGGTGAGGGGGTAGGCTTTGAAGCTTTAGGCTTCTTCATCTTCTTTGTCTTCGGCGCTGCAGGAGCTTCTTCTGATTCAGCGTCAGCTGCAGGCTCATTCACTGCAGTCCCTTGAACTAAGATGCGGGTGATGAGGCCTTCAAGGTTGTAGAAAGGACCGATGATATTGGGTTCTGCATCTCGTGTGCCATTTGCCCTTGGTGCTGAGGGACCAGGGTTGAAGTCTAACCCCAAAGTCTTCTTGTTCTGCTTCGCTGAGTTCTGGGCAAACTGGAAGTTGCGCTTGAACAGATTGTCGTCACGACACCATAGTAGTGACGATGGGTGTGCATCAGCTGGCTGTGGCCCACGGACCATGCAGGGATAGAAGCCTTGAGCAATGGCTTCATCTCTGGACCTGGGTAGAAGATTCTTGTATTGGAAGTCTCCCCACGGTCTCTTGATGGCATTTTTCTCAGCATATTCTCGGGTTACAAATTGGTATTTGAACCATTGTTCTGCCCAATATCTTCGAATCCATTGGATTCGGGTCTTGCGCTGATTGTAATCCTCTTCAGGATCTATCTTGTACAGTTCTGAGAGTTCATCTGGCAGATCTCTGGATGTTTCTCCATGATGCTTTCTACCATCCTTCCTTGCTGCTTTCTATGAAGCCATAAACTTTAACTTGAAAGGCTTCAACACGTTCAAAGGCTTCAAAGGTTTTCGCTTGCTGGACCAACAGGAACTGGCTTCGGGAGAATTAATGTGATGCTGTAAGAATTCTGCAAATGAATGCAGACTATGAGAACCAAAGGATTCTCCCACGGACATGTACCGGTGACAGCATTAAGGTGCGAGGGAAGGGGAAGAGGTCATATGCATTCTCAGAAGATTTTGAAGATAAATCAGTTTAGAAGACATTGACCTCATTTTGCGAAGACATTCACTCATAGATAAGGAGTTGGTTCCAGATTTGTACGAATCCACAGATCAGTACAAGTGAGGAATCTAACTACTTTGTGAAGCATAAGTGAATATACTAGGCATGTTATGAGATGCAGTATGAGAGAGATCTAACTTGTGTGAATAGAAACTGCTTGTGGTAGAAAGTGACAAATCCATAGGATCAACGGTGCTATAAAAAGGAAGTTTTATTTACCACACTAAGAACTGCAAGACGAAGTGGAAGATGAGGCTGAGCAGTTCGATCTTCCGTGCCCTAACTTGGCGACGGAGGACACCTACGGCGACGGCGGAGAGGACGATGTCCGCGGTCGGCGTGAAGACGGCGTCTGAGAGGTTGCGGTAGTGAAGCGCTTCGTCGCCGGTGTCGTCGAGGGCTAGCGGTGGCGCTAGGGTTCGTGCGAGAGTGGAAGAAGAGATAATGACCGCTGTGAAGTGTGTATTTATAGGTACATGGGCGGCACTGCGCTATTACATAGGTGCCCCTGGCGATTCGCATCTGAGGAACACGTGACCATTATGCGGAATTTTGGGGTTTGTTCCACGTCCCACGCACGCCTTGATTGTCGGGTGGTCGTTCCTACTTCATGTGGAGGAATGAGCATTGAAAACGAACTTAATGGTTGTCTCTGTATCTTCTGCTGACAAGGACGCGGAGAAGACATTCGACAATTTCAATAGAATGCATATGATTTGGAGAGATGGAATTTGAGATAGAAAGCATAGAGAGGTTAGGGTCCGACCACATTCACTTAGTTCAAAAGATTCAACAATGAAGACATAGCTATAAGTGAATGCTGTAGAGGACAGAACACTAATATATATATATATATATATATATATATATATATATATATAATCAACATAGTGAAGATAATCATGAAGATATGTTGAGATCGAAGCCAAACCAAATGTGAAGACATTGCAAGGTAACGTCATGAGTGAAACACTTCAAAATAGAACATTTGGTGGTGGTGTTACCCACCGTATAGGAAGTATTAGACCCCGACACGGCGCACAATTATCGTGGCGCTCCAAAGTCAAATTCCACATTAATGTATTCACACTTAGAATGTATGTCTTCATTGATTGAAGATATACTTTACTTCGTGTGTTGCACATCTAAGTCATCAATATGCATAAGGGTTAGGATGTGTGCCTGATCACAGGACATTTGAGGATTCCAGGATATTTAGCTCACACCGTAACTTGCAAAATCTCTTCTCATCCAAGGGCTTGGTGAAGATATCTGCCAATTGCTCTTCAGTGTTGACGTGTATGATATCAATATCTTCCTTCACAACATGATCTCTGAGAAAGTAATGACAAATTTCAATGTGCTTTGTCTTCGAGTGCTGAACTGGGTTGTTGGTGATCTTGATGGCACTTTCGTTGTCGCAGTAAAGTGGCACTTGCTTCAGATGAATGCCATAGTCCTTGAGTGTTTGCTTCATCCATAGAAACTGAGCACAGCAAGATCCAGCAGCAATGTATTCAGATTCAGTAGTGGAGAGAGATACACAATTCTGCTTCTTTGAAGACCAACATACAAGTGATCGTCCCAGAAAGTGACATGTGCCTGATGTAGACTTGCGATCAACTTTGTCACCAGCATAATCAGCATCTGAGAATCCAACCAGATCAAACTCTGAGCCCTTTGGATACCATAATCCTAGAGTTGGGGTGTGAGCCAAATATCGAAGAATTCGCTTCACAGCTAAGTGATGCGACTCCTTTGGTGCCGCTTGAAATCGAGCACACATGCAAACACTAAGCATAATATCTGGCCTAGATGCACATAGATAAAGTAAAGAACCAATCATGGAGCGGTATACCTTTTGATCGAACTCTTTACCATTGTCGTCGGGACCCAGATGATGTTTGGCTGGCATTGGTGTTGTGAAGCCTTTGCAATATTGCATACCGAACTTCTTCAGGCAATCTTTGAGATACTTCTCTTGAGATATGAAGATGCCGTTGCGTTGTTGTCGTATTTGAAGACCGAGGAAGAACTTCAGCTCTCCCATCATGGACATGTGATATTGCTCTTGCATCATATATCCAAACTCTTCACTGTACTTCTGATTGGTGCAGCCGAAGATAATGTCATCCACATATATTTGGCACACAAACAGTTCACCATCATATGTCTTCGTGAAGAGAGTGGGGTCTAGGGAACCAGGTATGAAGCCTTTGCTCTTCAGGAAGTATTTGAGTGTGTCATACCAGGCCCGAGGGGCTTGTTTGAGGCCATATAGTGCCTTGTTGAGCTTGTATACCATGTCAGGATGTTTTGGATCTTCAAAGCCAGGCGGTTGTGCAACATACACTTCTTCTTCAACCTTTCCATTGAGAAAAGCACTCTTCACATCCATTTGATATAGAAGTATGTTGTGATGATTTGCATAGGCCAGCAGTATGCGTATGGCTTCAAGTCTAGCCACAGGAGCAAATGTTTCATCGAAGTCAATGCCTTCCACTTGAGTATATCCTTGAGCAACGAGACGAGCTTTGTTTTTGACAACTTGACCATGCTCATCTTGCTTGTTGCGGTATATCCATTTGGTGCCTATTATATTGTGCTTCCGTGGATCAGGACGCTTAACTAGTTCCCATACATTATTCAGCTCAAACTGTTGAAGCTCTTCTTGCATAGCTTGAATCCATTCAGGTTTCATGAAGGCTTCTTCAACTTTCTTGGGTTCTGTTATTGAGACGAATGCGAAGTGCCCACAGAAATTTGCTAGCTGAGTTGCCCTTGAACGAGTGAGTGGACCGGGTGCATTGATGCTATCAATTATTCTTTCAATCTGCACTTCATTGGCAACGCGAGGATGTACAGGGCGAAGACTTTGCTCTTGCTGATCATTGTCGTTGTTAGAAGGAATGTCTTCATGCTGAGCATTGTCTTCATGTTGATCAGGTGCTGAGATGATAAGTTCTTCTTTAGGATGAGCTTCAGAAGGTATAATTTCTCCAGTTCCCATTAGCTTGATTGATTCACTGGATGGAACTTCATCTAGCACATTTGGCAGTTGCTCTCTTTGTGAACCATTGGTCTCATCGAACCGCACATCCACTGTTTCAACCACTTTGTAATGAAAGAGAATGAAGACTCTGTAGGAGTGCGAATCCTTTCCATATCCAAGCATAAAACCCTCATGTGCTTTTGGTGCAAACTTTGAGGTGTGATGTGGGTCCTTGATCCAGCACCTTGCGCCAAATACTCTGAAGTAACTGACATTTGGCTTCTTGCCAGTAAGGAGCTCATAAGATGTCTTGTTCAGAAGCTTGTGTAGATAAACACGATTGATTGTATGGCATGCGGTATTAATGGCTTCAGGCCAGAGTTTTCTTGGGGTCTTGTATTCATCTAGCATCGTTCTGGCCATCTCAATGAGTGTTCTGTTCTTGCGTTCGACGATGCCATTCTGCTGTGGCGTGTACGGGGCTGAGAATTCATGTGTGATGCCCAAGGTATCAAGATATGTATCAAGGCCAGTGTTCTTGAATTCAGTGCCATTGTCACTTCTGATGTGCTTTATCTTGGCGCCATAATTGTTCATAGCTCGATTGGCGAAGCGTCTGAAGACATCCTCCACTTCAGTCTTGTAAAGGATTATGTGCACCCAAGTGTATCTAGAGTAATCATCAACAATAACGAAGCCATAGAGGCATGCAGTAGTAGTAAGAGTTGAGTAATGAGTGGGACCGAAAAGATCCATGTGAAGCAGTTCGAAGGGTCGAGTAGTGGTCATGATTGTCTTCGAAGGATGTTTGGCCCTCATCATCTTCCCTGCTTCACAGGCACCGCATAAGTGGTCTTTCTTGAACTTGACGCCCTCGATGCCTATGACATGCTTCTTCTTCGCAAGGGTGTGGAGGTTCCTCATGCTAGCATGCCCAAGCCTCCGATGCCAGAGCCGGCATTCTGAAGCTTTTGCTAGAAGACATACAACAAGCTGTGGTCCTGCTGAGAAATCTACTACGTACAGATCATCTTTTCGATACCCTTCAAACACTAGAGACTTGTCAGATTCCATTAGTACACGGCAACGATATTTTCCAAACATTACGATGATGTTCAAATCGCAAAGCATTGAGACAGACATTAAGTTGAAGCCAAGGGATTCAACAAACATGACTTTGTCCATGTGTTGATCCCTTGAGATTGCAACTCTACCTAGACCCAATACCTTACTTTTACCAGTGTCAGCAAATGTGATGTGATTTGTACACCCACTATCAATAATCCATTCTGAAGACGCTGGTGTCGTACCCTACAGTGCAGTTAGGGGGATAGGCTTCACCAAGAGCATTGTGAAGCAAAAACATTTGACGAACCAATGGGTTATGAAATCTTAGATCCAGATTAGGACTAATAGGGAGAGTAGCAAGCGATTCAGGAACGAAGTACATAGTAAGACCATTCGGGCATTTGATCTTGCGCCCTACAAGATGTTTAAGGTCCCCAGCAATGGCGTCAGACAATTTTGGTTTTCTGCTGGAGACCTTTCCCTGCAAAAGAGAGTTAAGCTTTCTTAGCCACCCATCTTCAAGGGTGGCTGAGAAGCAATAAGTCTAAGTGCAGCATCTGAGAATTTTGGCTTTGGAGCCCTATCAAACAGTCTTGCAGGTGGACAATAGTACTCATAAGAATAAGCAGAATAGTTCTTGGTCTTATGAACATGGCGGTTTGATGAACCGCTCTCATATTCATATGCTTGAGTATGGTTTCCTTGCAAAACATTTGCGTTAGTGCGACTCAGGTGAGTCCTCTGTCTGTATGAAGCCTTTGGACCGTATGAAGCCTTTGGTCTGAGGTTTGTCTTCTTCACGTGAGGTGTCATGATGACATTCACAGGAAGATTCTCCAAACACCTTTTCGGAACCCAAATCTTCTTCATAGGCGGTCCATTCCTGCAGTTAGTACCAATGTACCTGGCAAACACTTCACCATTCTGATTCTTAAACAGTATATAGTTTGCATCAAAGGATTCATCAATGATAATGGGGTTAGCACAGGTGAAGCGAGATAGATTGGATGGGTCTGCTGAAGGTTCCTTTGCAGCAACCCACATGGTTTTGGGGTACTGCTCAGGTTTCTAGTAAGAGCCATCAGCATTCATTTTCCTTACGAACCCAACACCCTCTTTCCTTGGGTTTCGATTCAGAATCTGCTTTTTGAGGACATCACATAGTGTCTGATGCCCTTTAAGACTTTTGTACATCCCTGTTTCAAGCAATGTCTTCAACCTAGCATTCTCATCAGCAATAGCAGTGGTATCCTCAGCAGAGGGGTTAGTTACCACATCAACAGTTGAAGATATTGCAACAGTAGTAGCAGTAGAACATTCAGCAATAGAAGTAGTATTGTCACGCTCAATGCATTTAAGACATGGTGGTTCAAATCCTTCCTGAGCGGGACTGATCTGTTTGGAGTGAAGTGACTCGTTTTCCTTTTGAAGATCTTCATGAACCGCTCTCAATTTCTCAAGATCTTGCTTCCTTTGAAGATAATCATGGGAAAGCTTTTCATGAGTTGTTGAGAGAGTTTCATGATGACTTTCAAGTTCCTGATACTTAACGTGAAGATTTTTTATGTCTTCAATTAAGGATTCAGATCGGGTCATTTCAGCACCTAACAGATCATCGCTTCTGTCTAACAGTTTTTGAATATGTTCCATAGCTTTCTGCTGTTCAATTGCAATTTTAGCAAGTGTTTTGTAGCTGAGTTTTGAATCACAATCAGAGTCATCGTCACTAGATGTTTGATAGTGAGTAGTGCGTGTGTTTACCTTGGCACCACGAGCCATGAAGCAGTAGGTAGAAGCAGAGTAGTCCTTGTCATTTGCATCGGTGTCGGTGACGAGGTCATTGTCTTTAGTATTGAAGATGGACTTGGCAACGTATGCTGTAGCCAGACTTGCGACGCCTGAATCGGACTCCTCCTCAGACTCCACCTCCGCCTCCTCAGAAGCGGACTCCTCCTCCGAGTCCATTTCCTTACCAACAAACGCACATGCCTTGCCAGATGAGCTCTTCTTGTGTGATGAAGACTTTGAGGAAGACTTGGACGAAGACTTTGAGTATTTCTTCTTCTTCTTCTTGTCGTCAGAGTCATATTCCTTGCTCTTCTTCTTCTTTTTGTTCTCATTGTCCCACTGTGGACACTCAAAGATGAAGTGGCCAGGTTTCTTGCACTTGTGACATGTTTTCTTCTTGTAGTCGTGAGCAGAAGCTTCATCATTCCTTAAGCTTGATCGAGAAGACTTTCTGAAGCCTTTCTTCTTGGTGAATTTTTGGAACTTCTTCACAAGCATAGCAAGTTCTCTTCCAATGTCTTCAGGATCATCAGAACTGCTGTCAGATTCTTCTTCAGATGAGGAGACAGCTTTTGCCTTCAAGGCACGAGTTTGCCCATAGTTTGGACCATAGATATCTCTTTTCTTAGAAAGCTGAAACTCATGTGTGTTGAGCCTCTCAAGTATGTCAGATGGATCGAGTGTCTTGAAATCAGGACGTTCTTGAATCATCAGGGCTAGGATGTCAAACGAACTATCAAGTGATCTCAGTAGTGTCTTGACGACTTCATGTTTGGTGATCTCAGTAGCGCCGAGGGCTTGAAGCTCATTTGTGATGTCAGTGAGTCGATCAAAAGTGTGATGGACATTCTCATTGTCATTTCGCTTGAAGCGGTTGAAGAGGTTGCGAAGTACACTTATTCTCTGATCTCTCTGGGTTGAGATGCCTTCATTGACCTTGGAGAGCCAGTCCCAGACCAGCTTAGATGTCTTCAAAGCACTCACACGGCCATACTGTCCTTTGGTCAGGTGACCACAGATGATATTCTTGGCAGTAGAGTCCAGTTGAACAAATTTCTTGACGTCAGCAGTAGTGACACCTTCTCCAGCCTTGGGAACGCCGTTTTCGACGACATACCATAGGTCGACATCAATGGCTTCAAGATGCATGCACATCTTATTCTTCCAGTAGGGATATTCAGTTCCATCGAAGACGGGGCACGCAGCGGAGACTTTAATTATCCCTGCAGTCGACATAACTAAAACTCCAGGTGGTTAAACCGAATCACATAGAACAAGGGAGCACCTTGCTCTGATACCAATTGAAAGTGTATTATATCGACTAGAGGGGGGGGTGAATAGGAGACTTTTATGAAAGTCTTCAAAACGTGGAAGTTATGAAGGCAAACGATAGAAATAAACCTATTACCATGCAGCGGAAGGTAGACTACACTAGGCAAGCCATAGTCAAGTGTTCAATGAAGTGAAAGCACAATGACTTTATAGCAACAATGTAGTAAGGATCAGGTAGCAAGATATTATGAAGCCATACAGAGCATGCAGTCACTCAGTGAAGACAAAAGATAGTGCAAATATACAATGACTTCACAAGGAGCAACAGTAAGTAAAGGGAAGGGAAGATGAAACCAGTGACTCGTTGAAGACAATGATTTGTTGGACCAGTTCTAGTTGCTGTGACAACTGTACGTCTGGTTGGGGTGGCTAGGTATTTAAACCTTAGGACACACAGTCCCGGACACACAGTCCTGAACACACAGCTCAGGACACCCAGTCCTCACCGTATTCCCCTTGAGCTAAGGTCACACAGACCTCGCCCAATCACTCTGGTAAGTCTTCAAGGTAGACTCCCAAACCTTCACAGACTTTGTCCACCGGCAATCCACAATGTCTCTTGGATGCTCAGAATGCGACGCCTAACCGGCTGGAGGATGCATAGTCCTCAAGTGTAATAAGTCTTCAGATCACACAGACAAGAAGACTTAAGTGATGCCCAATTCTCTCTGGCTCTGGGTGGTTAGGGCTTTATCCTCGCAAGGAATTCTCTCTCAAAGGCTTCGAGGTGGGTTTCTCTCAAACGAAAAAAGCCGTACTCTCAATCTGAGCAGCCAACCGTTTATGGTTGTGGGGGGTGGGCTATTTATAGCCACTTGGCAACCCGACCTGATTTGTCCGAAATGACCCTGGGTCACTAAGGAACCGACACGTGTTCCAACGGTCAGATTTCAAACTCACACGGCAACTTTACTTGGGCTACAAGCAAAGCTGACTTGTCCGACTCTGGACAAGATTCGCTCTCATAGTCTTCACTCGAAGACATAGGTTTATGGTTAGGCATCACTTCAGTCAGTCTGACTAGTTCTCTTGGACCCCACTTAACAGTACGGTGGTTCCTATGACTCAACACAAAAGAAAAAGAACTACGAAAGATCTAAGTGTTTGAGCTCCATAGGCCTCATGTGGTGTCTTCTCTTGTCATAGTCTTCAATGTGAATATCTTCATATACCACCTTTGACTTCAATGTCTTCATACATTTTTAGGGGTCATCTCTGGTAGGAAAACCGAATCAATGAGGGACTTCTACCTGTGTTATCCTGCAATTCTCACAAACACATTAGTCCCTCAACTATGTTTGTCGTCAATACTCCAAAACCAACTAGGGGTGGCACTAGATGCACTTACAGCAGGCCGCAGAATTGTATTCAAAACAGGTATACTGCTTGTAACAGAGACCACCTGGGAGTTCCATAATGCGGCATGGCTTGTCTGCCTCCCTGGATCTTGCATCGTTTGTGCGGCAGTCGAATTGCCGAACAGGTCGTCCGAAGTATGGAGTCCTGAAAGTAAGAAAAAATTAAAAAAAGAATCCGGCAGCCCCTAGTACATTTTAAGCCGTATTTTGGGCGTGTCGTTATTGTGCCCCTTCCCCTGTGCCCATGGTATTTCAAGGGCGTAGTTATGTACGTGAGGCACTGGTTTCGCTATGTCGCGAGAGCTGGGGTTGGGGCCGCATTGCTACGCTTGCTCAGAGCGTGCCAGGCGGTCCTGCTGTGGGTTACTCCGGGCGCGCTTGGCAGTGTGTGGCTTTTTAACGGTCGGACTGGAAAATTGCCTAAGAAGGCTACTTTGTACTTCCGCTGCGAGAGCCGCCGTGTGCTCCTCCGTACGGAGGGAGCGTTCGGTGTTTCCGTTGACCGCGATTACTCCTCGAGGGCCTGGCATCTTGAGCTTGAGATATGCGTAGTGCGGCACCGCATTGAACTTTGCGAATGCGGTTCATCCGAGCAGGGCGTGATAGCCACTGCGAAACGGGACTATATCAAAGATTAACTCTTCGCTTCGGAAATTGTCCGGGGATCCGAAGACCACGTCAAGTGTTACTGAGCCTGTACAGTTGGCTTCTACACCTGGTATAATGCCTTTAAAGGTCGTTTTTGTGGGCTTAATCCTTGAGGGATCTATGCCCATTTTCCGCACTGTATCCTGGTAAAGCAGGTTCAGGCTACTGCCGCCGTCAATGAGGACTCTTGTGAGATGAAATTCGTCGATGATTGGGTCAAGAACCAATGCGGCGAAGCCGCCATGACGGATGCTAGTGGGATGGTCCCTTCGATCAAAAGTGATCGGGCAGGAGGACCATGGGTTGAACTTTGGGGCGACTGGCTCCAATGCGTATACGTCCCGTAGCGCACGCTTCCGCTCCCTCTTGGGAATGTGGGTTGCGTATATCATGTTCACCGTCCGCACTTGTGGGGGAAACCCCTTCTGTCCATTGTTGTTCGGCGGCCTGGGCTCCTCCTCGTCATTGCTGTTCAGCCCCTTGTCTTTGTTTTCGGCTCTTAACTTGTCTGCCTGCTTGAACACCCAACAATCCCTGTTGGTGTGATTGGCTGGCCTTTCAGGGGTGCCATGTATCTGGCACAAGCGATCGAGTGTTCGGTCCAAACTGGGCGGGCCCTAAGTATTCTTTTTGAATGGCTTTTTCTGCTGACCGGATTTATAGCCTCTGAATCCGGCATTGACTACCGTGTCTTCATTGTTGTCGCTGCTAAGGCGGCGTTTTTGCTTATTCCGACGTGTCCTGCCACTTTTGTCCTTGGTATCCGAATTACCAGGGTTCTTTGATAAGTTGTTACTGCGAGCTAGCCAGCTGTCTTCTCCCGCGCAAAAGCGGGTCATGAGTGTCGTGAGGGCTGCCATAGATTTCGGCTTTTCCTGTCCCAGGTGCTAGGCAAGCCACTCGTCGCGGATGTTATGCTTGAAGGCTGCTAGAGCCTCTGCGTCCGGACAGTCGACTATCTGTTTTTTCTTTGTTAGGAACCGTGTCCAGAATTGCCTGGCCGATTCCTCTGGCTGCTGAGTTATGTGGCTTAAGTCGTCGGCATCAGGTGGTCGCACGTAAGTGTCCCGGAAGTTGTCGAGGAATGCGGTTTCCAGGTCCCCCCAAGAACCGATTGAGTCTACTGGCAAGCTGTTAAGCCAATGCTGGGCCGGTCCTTTAAGTTTGAGCGGGAGGTATTTGATGGCGTGTAGATCATCGCCGCGTGCCATGTGGATGTGAAGGAGATAATCCTCGACCCATACCGCCGGATCTGTTGTGCCATTGTATGATTCGATGTTTACGGGTTTGAAACCCTCTGGGATTTTATGATCCATTACTTCATCCGTGAAGCATAGCAGGTGTGTGGCGCCTCTGTACTGGGCTATATCACGACGCAGCTCGGAAGAGCTATGTATGTTGTGTTCGGCCCGGCCGGATTTGTTGTATCCGGAGTGAAGATCATCGTCACGTGCCATAGAGAGCTTGCGCGATCCGTAGATCGATCTTGTTTGTCTTGCCTTATCCTCCAGTATGTCTTGCAGGTCTGGCGCATTTTCCCGTGCCTTAGTTGAGCGGCGTCGGGGCATGGCTTGGGTGGAGGGCCGAGAGGCCTCTTTGTCGCGGCCGCGAGGTGGCCGGTCTGCCATGTCGTGCGCTAGTGATGTAGGTGCTTCCTCCTCTAATCGGGGTAGCGGCCTGCGCTTTGGGTAACTCTTGGAGGGGTGTTCGAGTTCATACTCTTCGTCCGCAAGGACTTCAGTCCATCTGTCAGCTAGCAAATCTTGGTTAGCTCTAAACTGTTGCTGCTTTTTCTTAAGGCTGCTTGTCGTGGCTAAAAGCCTGCATTCGACACGCTCTTGTTTGGCGGGGTCTGATGGTACGACGAATTCATCGTCAACGAGGCTTGCCTCGTCTTCGGAGGGAGGCATATAGTTATCGTCCTCAACCTCTCGGTCTGCCACTCTCTCATGAGGGTTGGCTTCTCCATCTTCCTGTGCCGAATCTTGCTGGGGTGGGTGTTCTTCGGCGCTATCCGGGGTAGTATTATCTCCCGTGCCGGAATCACCATTTTTGCTTTGGCGGGATTTAGAGCGGCGCCGCTGACGTTGGCGCTTTGGCTGTTTCTTGGAGGTGTCATCCCCCGCTGTTCCATCGCCATCTCCATCTTTTGGAGTATCCATCATATATATGTCATATGACGAGGTGGCCTTCCAGCGCCCTACAGGTGCTGGTTCTTGTTCATCTCCTACATCATCGTCCATACCGTTGATGTCTTCGGAGCCGAAGTCAAGCATGTCGGTTAAATCGTCGACAGTGGCTACAAAGTGGGTGGTGGGTGGGCTTTGAACTTCTTCATCGTCCGTATCCCATCCTCGCTGACCGTAATCCGGCCACGGCTCTCCTGATAAAGAGAGAGACTTGAGAGAATTCAGGATGTCGCCAAAAGGCGAGTGCTGAAAGATGTCCGCGGCGGTTAACTCCATTATCGGCGCCCAATCGGATTCGATTGGCAGGGGCGCGGGGGGTTCGGAGTCCGGGGAGGAGTCTGGATCCTCGGAGTCACGGGTCATGCAGAGTGCAGGGCTGGCGCTCGGCTCGATCGCCTTTGAGATCGCAACCCCCAAGGTGACGTCCAACCGCTCATCCTCGATTGGCGCAATAGGCTCCGAGTTAGGGGTCGGAACCGGTGTGTGTGCGGCCTCCAGGACACTGTCCGGAGGCAGAGCTAGATCATGCCCCTCGAGACAGTGTGGTGCGCTTGGTTGTGGCTCGAATCCGTCGAAGATCAAGTCTCCGCGGATGTCAGCCATGTAGTGTAAGCTTCCAAATCTGACTTGATGGCCAGGGGCGTAGCTTTCGATCTGCTCCAGGTGGCCAAGCGAATTGGCCCGCAGTGCGAAGCCGCCGAAGACGAAGATCTGTCCGGGGAGAAAAGTCTAACCCTGGACCTCATCGTTGTTGATGATCAAGGGAGCCATCGGGCCTAAAGGCGACGACACAGAGGAAGTCTCAATGAAAGCACCAATGTTAGTGTCAAAACCGGCGGATCTTGGGTAGGGGGTCCCGAACTATGCGTCAAGGCCGGATGGTAACAGGAGACAAGGGACACGATGTTTTTACCCAGGTTCGGGCCCTCTCGATGGAGGTAATACCCTACTCCTGCTTGATTACTATTGATGATATGGGTAGTACAAGAGTAGATCTACCACGAGATCAAGGAGGCTAAACCCTAGAAGCTAGCCTATGGTATGATTGTTGTATATGGAGTTGATGTCCTACGGACTACAACCCTCCGGTTTATATAGAGACCGGATAGGGTTAGGGTTACACAGAGTCGGTTACAATGGTAGGAGATCTTGAATATCCGCATCGCCAAGCTTGCCTTCCACGCCAAGGAAAGTCCCATCCGGACACGGGACGAAGTCTTCAATCTTGTATCTTCATAGTCCTGGAGTCCGGCTGAAGGTATAGTCCGGCTACCCGAACACCCCCTAATCCAGGACTCCCTCAAACGGCCCGATTAAGGAGATAACGCCTAGGTCCACCTGTGGAGCAGCGGACCGATAATGGTGTCCGAGCGGGGTAGGCAGGTGACGGTGAAAAGTACGCCAGAATCTACCCGAGGACGACCATTGATGAGGACAATCGTACGGTTAGCAAACTTAAATCGCTGTGGGGGCCATAGGTAGCTCAGTCTTACTGTTTAGTAATAGAGCAACCCTAAAATCTAGGGGAGTTGTCCCATCAGTCCCATCCCGCCGCCGCCACCCGGTCTCGGATCCACCTCCGGATCTCCTTCTCCTCATTTTCCTCCACCTACCAACCAGCTCTCTCCACTGCTACTCATCGATCCAGCTGCCTGCGCCCTCGATCCAAAATTCCTTCGGCCTCCAACCTGCAGTACTTCTGCTTGATCCAGATGTGATCGAGGCCATGCCCCTTGTCCCCGCGCCCCTGTTTTGCTCGATTCAAGAGGAGAGAAGCTCCTCCCGAAGCTTTTTCTTCGCCATCGCCGTTCGGCGTCGTCGGGAACTGAGCTGCCATGACCGTCGCCCTTGCTTTCCCTCGCCCGGAAGCCGCTACAGCCTCCTCGATCCGGATCCACCCCGGCGCCACCGAACCACTCCCGCCTCCAGCTTGGCGATCGCCAAACCGAGAGTCCTGCCCCAACTCCATGGCCAGGAGTCGCTGACCCAAGACCCCAGGGCTCCCCGGCAGCTGCGCATCTGGCGTCCAAGCCACCGTCTTCTTCTAGCGGCTCTTTGCAGGAGTCGCCAAGCCACCGCCCTGGAGTTTCTCCACCGCCGACTCCCTCAGTCTCTGGTTCCGCCCGGCTCCGCTGCCTCGCCATGGCGGACCTCTACAGCAGGTCCCGTCGACGAGCCCATGCTCCTTTCCTCCCCTCCTGCTTGCCTTTCTCTGACCCTGCCACGACGCCCTCTGCAGGTAGACATCGCCGCCTTGGATTCGCGCCAAGCTCCGCCGTCCCCGCGCTCCTGCTGTCTTGCCAGTTCCGGCAGGTCCTCATCGCTGCGACGCGCCCTCTGCATCGCGCTGCCGCTCCCCTGCTTTACTTGCTTGAGTCGTCGTTGCTCTGCTTCCTGACGAGTAGAGGAGCTCGCTTGCCCGCTCGATCATCAGTGTGTGGCCGCCCGGATGGGCCACATCGCAGCCTCTAGCGCCCCCCCCCCCGTGGGTCGCTTCCTCTCTAGATCGCGGCCCAGTTCCGTGCGTTTTGCCAGCCCATGTGAGCATCCCCTCTATCCCTTCTGCTCTGTTGGGCCAGCCCCCAGTTTCGGCCCATATCAATTTTTTTCCTGCGTGCGAATTTATCTTTTATTCCAGAGTTTACAGATTTGCAGAAAACCCCCTTAGCATCATGCATATCATAACTCACCAACCGTGCATCGGATCTAAATAAATTATATATGTAACTTGACTAGAATTTCATCTAGTTTCATATTATCCAACTTTCATGCATGTTTGAAATGTTTAAAATGTTGTTTGGTTAAATTTGCTCCTATGCCATGCTAAAATGCTTTAATTCATAACTAATTAACAGTAGCTCGGATTTAAATAATCTTTATATGTAAATGGGGTAGAAAAATGCATAGTTTAACATGGTGGAATCTCTTTGCATGTTTAATAACTCTAAAATTGTGTTTAGGGCATAACAGTACCAAATCTATAAAATGCTCATGAGGATTTCTCCGGAATTGTTGTTCGTTGTTCCGACCTCATTTAAACTTGCCTAGATAGGTAGTTTTCTTTTGCCTCACCTCTTGCCATGTTTAACAACATTTAAATTTGTTGAGTACCTAACCAAGAGTGAACTAAATAATTGATGTGGTGTTCCATCAATATGCAACTCGTTGCATATTGAGCTCCACTTAATTTGTAGGATCGTTTTGTGCATTTTGCCATGCCATGTTTCATTAAACCAGACATGCATCATACTTGGTTGTGCATCATGCCATGTTTATGTGGTGGTTGTTTACTATGTTGTTTGCTTTCTTTCTGGTGTACTTCTCGGTAATCCGGTAACATTGCGTTTGTGAGGATCCGTTCGACTACGTCCGTTTGTCTTCTTCATGGACTTGTTCTTCTTCCTTGCGGGATTTCAGGCAAGATGACCATACCCTCGAAATCACTTCTATCTTTGCTTGCTAGTTGCTCGCTTTTTGCTATGCCTATGCTATGATACCTACCACTTGCTTATCATGCCTCCCATATTGTTAAGCCAAGCCTCTAACCCACCTCGTCCTAGCAAACCGTTGTTTGGCTATGTTACCGCTTTGCTTAGCCCCTTTTATAGCGTTGTTAGTTGCAGGTGAAGATTGGAGCTTGTTCCATGTTTGGAACATGGTTATTTTGTTGGGGTATCACAATATCTCTTATTTATATTAATGCATCTATATACTTGGTAAAGGGTGGAAGGCTCGGCCTTGTGCCTGGTGTTTTCTTGCACTCTTGCCGCCCTAGTTTCGTCATATCGGTGTTATGCTCCTGGATTTTGCGTCCCTTACACGGTTGGGTTATAATGGGAACCCCTTGACAGTTCGCTTTGAATAAAACTCCTCCAGCAAGGCCCAACCTTGGTTTTACCATTCGCCACCTAGCCTTTTTCCCTTGGGAGTCGCACATCCCGAGGGTCATCTTTATTTTAACCCCCCCGGGCCAGTGCTTGTCTAAGTGTTGGTCCAAACTAGAGCCCCTTGCAGCGCCACCTCGGGGAAACTCGAGGGCTGGTTTTAGTTGTACGGATTGCTTATCCGGTGCGCCCTGAGAACGAGATATGTGAAGCTCCTATCAGGATGTCGGCACATCGGGTGGTCTTGCTGGATTTGTTTTACCATTGTCGAGGATGTCTTGTAACCGGGATGCCGAGTCTGATCGGATTGTCTTGGGAGAAGGAATATCCTTCATTGACCGTGAGAGCTTGTGATGGGCTAAGTTGGGACACCCCTGCAGGGTTTTGAACTTTCGAAAGTTGTGCCCGCGGTTATGGGCAGATGGGAATTTGTTAATGTCCGGTTGTAGAAAACCTAAAGTTGATCTTAATTAAAATGCATCAAACGCGTGTGTAACCGTGATGGTCTCTTCTCGGCGGAGTCCGGGAAGTGAACACGGTGTTGGAGTTATGCTTGACGTAGGTTGTTCTAGGATCACTTCTTGATCTTAGTTTCTCGACCGTGCTTTTGCCTTCTCTTCTCGCTCTCTTTTGCGTATGTTAGCCACCATATATGCTAGTCGCTTGCTGCAGCTCCACCTCATACCTTTTACCCTTCCCGTAAGCTTAAATAGTCTTGATCGCGAGGGTGTGAGATTGCTGAGTCCCCGTGACTCACAGATACTTCCAAAACCAGCTTGCAGGTGCCGATGATACCGTGCAAGTGATGCAACCAAGCTCAAGGAGGAGCTTGTTGAAGATCGTGTTCGTTGTCTTGTTCCGTTTCCAGTTGATCAGTAGTGGAGCCTAGTTGGGACGATCGGGGATCTGTGTAGCATTTGGGGTAGTCTTCTTTTATTTTGGTTCCGTAGTCAGACCTTGATTGTATCTGGTTGATGTAATGCTTTATCCATGTATTGTTTGAAGTGGCGATTGTAAGCCAACTATGTATCTCTTTCCCTTATGTATTACATGGGTTGTGTGAAGATTACCTCATGTAGCGACCCGAACTCAAACAGTCAAGCCTCTGTGTATCCGTGCCATCCCTGGATCGGTATACTGGCACACACAATACATCAATGTATATATCAAAGTGCAATCACATGTATAAATAACGTAAAACTGATATATACCTCATAAGTCTCAGCGGAAACAAACATAAGGGTGTGGAGTCCATCAACGCCAACGACAAGTTGAGTGTAGACCGTAACCCTACAACGTAACTCTTACTCGTCGTAGAAAAATCCCTGCAACATAAGACGTTGCAGCCCTGTAGGTCAGTACATTGAATGTACTGGCAAGTCACATCATAAGAATAATGAACCTATTTGTACATGCAATTTGGCTGGTGGAAAGCTCTAAGTTTAGTTTTTGCATAAAGCTAGTTTTTTCCTAGAATAAAAGATATTATTCTACCACTACAGTATAGCATAGGATGAGTTGGCAAACCAACTCAATCCATTCCCAAAGTTTCATTTAAAACCCAACTGTTTAATTGAGAGTGATGAGATCTCCCAGCATTTCCACTACTAGATGCTCAAGTTGTCCATAACCGGGGACATGGCTAATCGATTAGGTTTTTACACTCCGCAGAGGTTTGCGCACTTTTCCCCACAAGACTCGATCGCCTCCCTTGAATTTCTCGCACTGCCTGGCGTTTGAGAACAGGATGACCGAGACATAGTCTTTTGAAAAAGTTCCCCCTTACCCACGGATAGGCCGGTACACCTACATCATTCTACATCTGCTAGCCCATCCCGGAAGGGGTCACACTAACTACTCAACTAAGCCAGAGCCCATATTGGCTTGTGGCTGCACACGTAAGCTTCTAGACATGGGAATACGATTGATCTCTTTGAGCCTGGGCGGCCGACCACTAGTGGTGCACCACCATGGATTAACCATGCATGCTCCCACCGTACTTCGCCACCATTCAAACCAAAATATCGCCCAGGTAATTCATTAAGTTATCCTGGTTCTACTTACTACTTTGTCACTCATCTCTCATAATGAACACTTCCCAATCCACGTCTACATTGGCGAGGCAAAATCAAACTTACGCGGTGGTGACAAGGTATATGGTTCAAACCTACCTCAATGAACTACTAGGTAACGACATAGCCATCTGGCAACAATAAATCCTACCATGCAATCCTACCACAAAAGGACTAAGTGCATAATATAAACATAGGTAATTGGAAGAATGGTCAAATGTGAACTTGCCTGGTAATAGTTGATGAAGATTATATCGCTCTCAGAAATTTACTTAATAGAGCTATTCGTCACTCTCCGATGAAAATCTATAAGGTCAAACATTGCACTCACATAAGCAATCATTTCAGAGAACCAAGAAGAACATGCAAAGCAAAAGACTCGAAAAATCCAAAGGAACACACAACACACTTAACTATCGAAAGTAAATACTAAGTGCAAAACAACATAGGGCATGGGTGCCAAAAATTGTGACGTGGACCACAGTGCCTACTAGGCATATGAGTAAAACTACTATGGACAGATCCTAATGTGTGAAAAAATATCGTGAGATAGGTCCAAGTGATAGGGTTTGGCAACGGTGACACGGTGCAGAAAGAATCTCATCAATTGGAGCTACGGTTTAGGAGATATGGTCAATTGAAGTTTGAATTCAAATCTGAATAAAGTTCAAATTTGAATTTAGCCAAAAGTTTCCAAAGTTGGTTTTCTGGATAAAGCTATTCGAGAAGAACATTTTGCCGCTGGTTTCGTCGAATTTGGAGTTACGGTTAAAAAGATATGACCATTTGAAGTTTAGGGGCTAAACTGAAATTTACAGGGACCTAACCATGAAAGAAATAACTATGAACAGTCCCTGGACACGTGGCGGCTTGCGGGTGGCTGAGCAGCATTCGCTATGGAAGCCTATACGGCGAACAGTCACTATATAAGTAAAACAGCGGCGTCGGCTAATTAGAACAAAAACCCGATCGGTTTTTTTTAATAAAACCCGCGGTTTAAGGAAACCTCAGTTAACCGATCTAATTCAAATATAAAAAAACCTAAACTAAGCGAACGGGGCAACGGCTCACGGTGGCGACGATGACGAACAGGGACGGCGACGTTGGCGTTGGCCGTTGATGGGGCGGCGACTCCGGCACTCCTCGGCGACGGGGAAGGAGTCAGGGAGGTCGGGCGCGGCGTGGGGAGTCTGGTGGTGGAGGCGGGTGTCCTCGAGGGCGTCGGGGTGGTGCTGCGCGAGGATGATGGCTCCGTGCTCCGGCGAGGACGCAGGTTGTCGGGGCGGCGGTTCCGGCGATACCTAGGCGGTGAAAACATGTGAACTGGATGCACACGTACTCGGGCAGTATCTTGGTGAAGAATAACGTGGTCGAGGCGGCCTTATGGATGACGGCAAACTCCGGCAATGGAGCTTCGGCTGGCGAGATCCACACGGCGATGGCAGGTGCTGCGAGGGGCGAGGGGGTGTGCGAGTTGACTGAATGGAGAGAGGAGGTCTTGGGGATTTTATAGGCGCGGTCAGGAGCTCGGGGAGCGAGGGATAAGGATTATCTCCGAGGCGATGGCGCCGGTGGTTGCGGGAGCACAAGCGTGTGCTCTATCCGAGCGGAACGAGCGGAGGTTGGGGGTGACCTGGGGAGCGGGCCCCACTGGCAGCGGCGTGGGAGAGAGCGAGCGAGAGAAGAGGCGGCGAGCGTGCGGTGGCCTTCGGGCGCTCGGGCTGGGCCGATCGGGTGGCTCCTGGGCCGAACTGGCCGGCTAGTTCGCCCCTGGGCCGAACACTGTTTCGGTCCAGGAGGTGTGTTTTTTATAAAAAACAAAGGAAAACTGCAGCAGAAGTAAATGAAATAAAAATTTTATATAGTCATATCATATACCAAAATGATCATAAAAATACCAAGAATAAGGTGAACTATTTTCCAAGTTCAAATAAAATCCAAAATAAATCATAAAAGACAAACAATGCTACTGTTGCATTTAAAATCAATAAAAATCATTTTTAAAATAGCCAAATGATTTCAAAGTTATTTTCTCCTAATTTTCTATTAAAGGGAATCATTTTACCCTTATTTCCATTTATTTATTTATTTATTTAGGAGAAAAATAATTTGAATATAAAACTAAATAACTCCCAAGAGGATTTGAATTTGGAATTTCAAACAACTTCGAATGGAAAATGAGTTCCAAATAACTTCAAAGTGACTTCCAAATTATTTATTTGAAACTCCCAACTCTCTTTCTTCAATTTTGAAGAAGTCATTTTATCTTCCCTCGTGAACTCATTGAGTTGCTTAAAGTTTCTAAGTTTGAAATATTTCAAATGGAATTCAAATCATTTTCAAACCCCTTTTCATTTCTTTAAATGGAAGAAGTCATATTATCTTCACTCTAGGATCTTGTGATGAAATGAATTTGAATTCTTCGAGATCAAAATGCAAGATGAAAGTTTTGGGAAAGACCTTTTATTCCCTCTCATTCAACTTTCAAAAGTTTCAATTTCCACTCAGTTTCACACAATCAATCACACAAAAATCAAACAAACAATCACAATTATTTATTTAATATAACATTCCAAAATTTAGAATTTTGGGATGTTACAAACTACCACCCTTAAAATGAATCTCGTCCTCGAGATTCGGAGAGGCTAGAAAGAAGGTTAGGTTTGAGGGGGTCTCCTTGAAAATCCATTCATCATCACAAGGTCTGGGGTGCTACCACCCTTAGAATCATGGTCACGGTTCCTACAAAACTCATGTACTCCGTCCTTTGCATTGACGGTGCTGGTCTTCTCATATTCTCCGAGATAACTCCTTCACTTTTGCTCCTCCGGTAAGGGCATGGCCTTTTCCTCAAAATCTTGGGTCCTTGCATCAAATAAGGTCCTTCCGAGTCTGGGTCTTCTTAGCTGTCAGGCTGTCGCCAATGCTAGACAACTATCGAAATCTCATGGTGGTCAACAAATTCTGGTTCCTCCTGCAGGAAATGGGTCTGGGTTTAATCTCACCATAGAACCTATGATTGGCAACGATTGCTTGTAAAGGGTTCCATCGTCCTACCATTCTATGGTTGTATGGCTTATCGCATCGACACTCTTCAAAGGATTTCAAATCTCTCTAATTTTCCCATCAACATATGATAGCTCATGATAGAAGTCTTCGGTATGGGGGCCAATCCATCCCGTACTTGAATCATTACCACATACGCAGATGGTGAATCACGTATTCTAACACTTGGGCATCCTCACAAGAATTGCAGAACTTCTCTTCTCCATGATCTGGGTTCGGGTAAATCCATTTGTTCTGCAAGCCAAACAAAATCTCTGTCGCTTCTTCACAACTCTCAGGTTTTACGTAACCTCCTATGAAACGTATGATGATGAAATCATAGCTTCTTTCAGAATTATTTTCTTCAACAAGATTGTGCTTGTTTCCTTATCAAATCCTGGGTCCTGTGGGTTATGGCCCACTTCAACACTTGTATATCTTTAACTCATCCTTGGAGTTACTATTGTTCCATATTCCAACATTATATCTCCTTTAAATCCAATAGTACTTCATTCCTTCATATTCTTGGGGTAACCATCATAACTAAAACCAAATGCCAACTCATTTGTCCAAACTCCCCTCTATGTTTTTCTTTTCCATTGTTTAAGTGTTCACACAGACAAGTATCGCTAAAAATGCACTGGTTCATCCATAATTTATATTCTCTTCATATCAAATCCTTTATTATATCCTTAACCACTACTGAAAACTCAAATTTCAAAAGTACTCTATTACAAAAGCTGCCATCCACATAGTTTGGTATGGTCAAGCATTACTTCCATCTTTATCCATTTGCCATTCTTGAAGATGCTTTAGTCCCACTAGAATTGTGCGATGTGATCCTTCAAATCATTGATGTTTTGCTTCATCATGGTGGCCATGAGCTTCATCTCCATCATCTCTGCATGGACCTCTCTCAGGTATTCCTGAGTGTGACGGAGTCTTGCTTCTAGTATTTCTCCAATCTGACGTATGGCTTCCATTGCAGCTTCACGAACAGGCCGAAGAATGTTGCTCGTGGTACTCGAGAAATGAAAAAGTATTGTCCCATAGTCTTTGGGCAAACTCACTTCACACGGTGGAGGTGTACCTCCACATACCAAAGTTCAACTCCCTTCTCCATGAAAGGATAACCCTTGTAAACTGCATCTCCTTCAAGATGAATATGCTTCATCATGTCCTTCAGGATTTTTGGGTAATCCTAATCACTAGTCAGGGTCATGATCGTTTCTGGGACCTTCAGAAAAGACTCGTAAAGGGTTGTCATCTTTAGGTACAAGATAGAAGGGGTACTCAAGATAATGTATATGTTTCCTTGGGTGAAATGTGGTTATGTTTTCTAGGAAAGGTTTGGGGTCAGCTTGTCCATGGGTTCAAGGTTTTAGTCTGGGTGAGATAATGTGAGAGGCACTCACATTCAACAAACAACTCATAACATTTCATATGAGATTCCAAACACCTCAACTTTTATTGCTTTACGAACTATTACAATTTCCATTTCATAACTCAACTCAACATCCCCAACGAAAATACAAGTGTGTTCCAACTTTATTACATGCTTTATTCTAATATCAAGATCTCAACTACTCTGCTCAAGCTCTCCTCGGGTCTGAACATTCTCTAGCGAAATGTCCTACTCCTTTGCAGCATAAACAAATGACTTCAGACAAATCCAGGGGCTTCCTGGTGGTTATCTTGGCTCCTTGGGTTCTTGGCTTCCTTGTTGGGCATTTGCTAGCGTAATGACCTAAATCCTTGCACCTGTAACAAGTGATTTGACTCAGGTCCTTTTCTGCAGAAATTGGGTTGTTCTGGGGATACTTGCTCTTTCTCTCCCTCGACTTCTTCGTTCCGATCATTTCCTCTATCTCTTGTCGATCAAACTCCACTTCTTCCATCGGGACGTTTCCCAGATACTCTTGGTTTTCCTTCATGCAATACTGTGAAAATGTCCTTCTTCTCCACATGAATAGCAAGCATTGGAGTAAAATGTGTTTAGGCTTTCTCCATCAGGGTCATCAACATCTTCTTTCATCACCAGTTTTCTTAAACTTTCCCCGAGGGCTTCTTTCACTGCTTCCTTCTGCTGCTTGGTAATTTCTTGTACCTTGGGATAAATATGACACTGGGCAGGGTAGTGCGTAGTTCCTTCACACAAGAAACAAGTAACCTTCATGGTTGGACATTCTTCAGCTTGGTGATTTCCTTCACAATGAGGGCATTCATCCTTGTGTTCTTCATGGGTATGTCCTATCTCACCACAAATCTTGCATGCACAAGGTTTGTTCATTTTATTGCCATAGGGCTTCTGAATAAGAAGAGACCTCAGTAGAGTCATCTTGAATTCCTCCCAAGTTTTTGCTCCGTTACATCCTTGTATGGCCTGATGCATTTTCCACCAGGTTGCAGCACTTTTTGTAAAGTACTAAAGTGCGTATTGAACCTCATACTTCCTTGCAACCAAATTGCTCCTGAAGTGATTCTCCATGTTTTGAATCCATAGCTCTGCCTCTAACTAAGTGATCGGTCCAGAGAATACAAGTCCATCTTCATTCATCATCTATTGGGTCCAAGGGTTTTGGGATGAGATAAGAGGGATAGAGAGATACACACAATATAGTTTTGAAAAAAAGTTTTATTTGTGGCTGTCAGGAAAAACATCAAACAACGATAGCTCACAAATCATCGCATCTAACGTGAGTATACAACAAGGGTTTGATCTTCTAAAGGTCATATAAATCTTGGAATTCTTCCGTGTCTTCAAATTCTTCAATTCTTCAGAGGCTTCGAATGTTGTAGCTTCAATTCTTCTAGTGTATAGTGAAGTCTGATATCTTGTCGTTCTCGGAGTGGCTTTAGTTCATCCTCCATGTGGTCCAAAGGGAACGGGGTTTTGTCTAACTAAAAAAAGAATATTTGATAAAGCTCAGAAAAGAAGAGAGACAAAGGATCTTTTTGAAAATTAAGTTTTAGAGAAATCCTTTTCTACGGGCTTTCCAGTTTCTAGGGTCACGTCCTACAGTCAACATGTGCTCTGATACCATATCTGTAGTGACCCGACCTCAAACGGTCAAGCCTCTGTGTATCCGTGCCATCCCTGGATCGGTATGCTGGCACACATAGTACAACAATGTATATAACAAAGTGCAATCACATGTATAAATAACGTAAAACTGATATATACCTCATAAGTCTCAGCGGAAACAAACATAAGGGTGTGGAGTCCATCAACGCCAATGGCAAGTTGAGTGTAGACCGTAACCCTACAACGTAACTCTTACTCGTCGTAGAAAAATCCCTGCAACATAAGACGTTGCAGCCCTGTAGGTCAGTACATTGAATGTACTGGCAAGTCACATCATAAGAATAATGAACCTATTTGTACATGCAATTTGGCTGGTGGAAAGCTCTAAGTTTAGTTTTTGCATAAAGCTAGTTTTTTCCTAGAATAAAAGATATTATTCTACCACTACAGTATAGCATAGGATGAGTTGGCAAAACCCAACTCAATCCATTCCCAAAGTTTCATTTAAAACCCAACTGTTTAATTAAGAGTGATGAGATCTCCCAGCATTTCCACTACTAGATGCTCAAGTTGTCCGTAACCGGGGACACGGCTAATCGATTAGGTTTTTATTCTCTGCAGAGGTTTGCGAACTTTTCCCCACAAGACTCGATCGCCTCCCTTGAAGTTCTCGCACTGCCTGGCGTTTGAGAACAGGATGACCGAGACATAGTCTTTCGAAAATGTTCCCCCTTACCCATGGATAGGCCGGTACACCTACATCATTCTACATCTACTAGCCCATCCCGGAAGGGGTCACACTAACTACTCAACTAAGCCAGAGCCCATATTGGCTTGTGGCTGCACACGTAAGCTTCTAGACATGGGAATATGATTGATCTCTTTGAGCCTGGGCGGCCGACCACTAGTGGTGCACCACCATGGATTAACCATGCATGCTCCCACCGTACTTCGCCACCATTCAAACAAAAATACCGCCCAGGTAATTCATTAAGTTATCCTGGTTCTACTTACTACTTTGTCACTCATCTCTCACAATGAACACTTCCCAATCCACGTCTACATTGGCGAGGCAAAATCAAACTTACGCGGTGGTGACAAGGTATATGGTTCAAACCTACCTCAATGAACCACTAGGTAACGGCATAGCCATCTGGCAACAATAAATCCTACCATGCAATCCTACCACAAAAGGACTAAGTGCATAATATAAACATAGGTAATTGGAAGAATGGTCAAATGTGAACTTGCCTGGTAATAGTTGATGAAGATTATATCGCTCTTAGAAATTTACTTAATAGAGCTATTCGTCACTCTCCGATGAAAATCTATAAGGTCAAACATTGCACTCACATAAGCAATCATTTCAGAGAACCAAGAAGAACATGCAAAGCAAAAGACTCGAAAAATCCAAAGGAACACACAACACACTTAACTATCGAAAGTAAATACTAAGTGCAAAACAACATAGGGCATGGGTGCCAAAAATTGTGACGTGGACCACAGTGCCTACTAGGCATATGAGTAAAACTACTATGGACAGATCCTAATGTGTGAAAAAATATCGTGAGATAAGTCCAAGTGATAGGGTTTGGCAACAATGACACGGTGCAAAAAGAATCACATCAATTGGAGCTACGGTTTAGGAGATATGGTCAATTGAAGTTTGAATTCAAATCTGAATAAAGTTCAAATTTGAATTTGGCTAAAAGTTTTCAAAGTTGGTTTTCTGGATAAAGCTATTCGAGAAGAACATTTTGCCGCTGGTTTCGTCGAATTTGGAGTTACGGTTAAAAAGATACAACCATTTGAATTTAGGGGCTAAACTGAAATTTACAGGGACCTAACGGTGAAAGAAATAACTATGAACAGGCCCTGGCCACGTGGCGGCTTGCGGGTGGCTGAGCAGCGTTCGCTATGGAAGCCTATACGGCGAACAGTCGCTATATAAATAAAACAGCGGCGTCGGCTAATTAGAACAAAAACCCGATCGGGTTTTTTTTAATAAAACCCATGGTTTAAGGAAACCTCGGTTAACCGATCTAATTCAAATATAAAAAAACCTAAACTAAGCGAACGGGGCAGTGGCTCACGGTGGCGACGATGACGAACAGGGACGGCGGTGTTGGCGTTGGCCGTTGATGGGGCGGCGACTCCGGCGCTCCTCGGCAACGGGGAAGGAGTCAGGGAGGTCGGGCGCGGCGTGGGGAGTCCAGTGGTGGAGGCGGGTGTCCTCGAGGGCATCGGGGTGGTGCTGCGCGGGGACGACGGCTCCGTGCTCCGGCGAGGACGCAGGTCGTCGGGGCGGCGGTTCCGGCGATACCTAGGCGGCGAAAACATGTCAACCGGATGCACACGTACTCGGGCAGTATCTTGGTGAAGAATAACGTGGTCGAGGCGGCCTTATGGATGACGGCAAACTCCGGCAATGGAGCTTCGGCCGACGAGATCCACACGGCGATGGCAAGTGCTGCGAGGGGCGAGGGGGTGTGCGAGTTGACTGAATGGAGAGAGGAGGTCTTGGGGATTTTATAGGCGCGGTCAGGAGCTCGGGGAGCGAGGGATAAGGCTTATCTCCGAGGCGATGGCGCCGGTGGTTGCGGGAGCACAAGCGCGTGCTCTATCCGAGCGGAACGAGCGGAGGTTGGGGGTGACCTGGGGAGCGGGCCCCACTGGCAGCAGCGTGGGAGAGAGCGAGCGAGAGAAGAGGCGGGCGAGCGTGCGGTGGCCTTCGGGCGCTCGGGCTGGGCCGGTCGGGTGGCTCCTGGGCCGAACTGGCTGGCTGGTTCGCCCCTGGGCCGAACACTGTTTCGGTCCAGGAGGTGTGTTTTTTATAAAAAAACAAAGGAAAACTGCAGCAGAAGTAAATTAAATAAAAAATTTACATAGTCATATCATATACCAAAATGATCATAAAAATACCAAGAATAAGGTGAACTATTTTCCAAGTTCAAATAAAATCCAAAATAAATGATAAAAGTCAAACAATGCTACTGTTGCATTTAAAATCAATAAAAATCATTTTTAAAATAGCCAAATGATTTCAAAGTTATTTTCTCCTAATTTTCTATTGAAGGGAATCATTTTACCCTTATTTCCATTTATTTATTTATTTAGGAGAAAAATAATTTGAATATAAAACTAAATAACTCCCAAGAGGATTTGAATTTGGAATTTCAAACAACTTCGAATGGAAAATGAGTTCCAAATAACTTCAAAGTGACTTCCAAATTATTTATTTGAAACTCCCAACTCTCTTTCTTCAATTTTGAAGAAGTCATTTTATCTTCCCTCATGAACTCAGTGAGTTGCTTAAAGTTTCTAAGTTTGAAATATTTCAAATGGAATTCAAATCATTTCAAACCCCTTTTGATTTCTTTAAATGGAAGAAGTCATATTATCTTCACTCTAGGATCTTGTGATGAAATGAATTTGAATTCTTCGAGATCAAAATGCAAGATGAAAGTTTTGGGAAAGTCCTTTTATTCCCTCTCATTCAACTTTCAAAAAGTTTCAATTTCCACTCAGTTTCACACAATCAATCACACAAAAATCAAACAAACAATCAATTATTTGTTTAATATAACATTCCAAAATTTAGAATTTTGGGATGTTACACCTCACTTGCGACATTGCTTTCAATGCGGTTATGCCTCTAAGTCGTGCTTCGACACATGGGAGATATAGCCGCATCGAGGGCGTTACAGCTCACCTCTGGCGCTAGCGGAGTTAGGGAGAGGGGCACGCAGCATCGAGGTGGGGGACGGGGTCGGGACGGCGGGCG
>NC_057797.1:528073137-528109941 GCF_018294505.1 Triticum aestivum
CGAGGTCGGGGTCAGGGGCGGCGTCGAGGTCGC
Organism: Triticum aestivum; assembly: GCF_018294505.1. Taxonomy (NCBI): domain Eukaryota; kingdom Viridiplantae; phylum Streptophyta; class Magnoliopsida; order Poales; family Poaceae; genus Triticum; species Triticum aestivum. The sequence goes on from NC_057797.1 coordinate 528,073,171, forward strand.
TCTCGGGGGCGGGGGCGATGTTGAAGGTGTGCGGAGAGCGACGGGTCACGCGCGGCGGCCGATGACGATGCAGGGCGGCAATAGCGGAGGAGTAGGGATTTGGGGGAAGTGGCCGTGGTGGAAGAACGAACCGCGCGGTTAAGTTAGAAGTAGCAGTAGCGCGTTCTAGGAAGTGCGCTGCTGCTACGGTAGCTATAGCACGTTTCTTAACAAGCGCTACTGCTATTCCTTCGCATTTTTATTTGCTTTCCATTTAATTTTATTTTCATTAGTAGTAGCGCCTTTGTTCGTAAACGCGCTGCTACAAAAAAAGTAGCAGTAGCGCGGTTCCACGTAGATCGCTACTACTATGTGTAGCCTATCGGCTAAGCCATGGGAATTTTAGTAGTAGCGCTTTTGTAGTCGGGCGCGCTACTGCTATAACTGTATTTGTAGCGCGGTTTAAAATACCGCATTGCTGCTAATTAGCACCAGCGTGCGTTTTTATCCCGCGCTACTGCTAATGTTCTGTGTATAAGGTTTTCCCTAGTAGTGAATCAAACAACACAATCACAAGCAGTACTCAAGCAACCATTAAATATTTGGTGGATTTGAAAACAAAGCAAGCTGAGACTGACCAGATTGTTAAGTTCCTGAAGGAAAAAAGGAAATTAAATTCCTACTTGGTAAATCATAGGTGAAATGTTCTTTCCATAGTTGAATAACCTTTGTGTTGTCTGTTCATGTAATCAATCAAACCATTTGTTTTAGAGATCATGTAATAATTGTTTTTTTTTGTTTTTTTGTTTGTAATTTTATTTGAGCACAAGTCTATATTAATTGATAAGACTCGGAGACATTTCATTTGGATTGCTGTGACAGGCCTACAAATATGCCAATCGGGCTGAATGTGCATTCATCAATAGTAGTATAGATGGACCATAAGTGGCACGCATCGGAAAGGGCCAAGATGCTGGCTAAAAAGGGATGCTGTTGTAGCCAAAACAAAGTACAGCGGCCTGGCTTATGTATGTTAGTTGATGTTATTGATCCATATACTCTATAAGTGTTTATATGTCTATTAGTTCCGTATATTCTTGGTTGATTGACTCGGTATTTGAATCTTGATGCATCGCTTATGTACATATCTAAATAGGAGTACACATTATGCTGCGTGTGACATTTGAGTTGGACATGAAGTGTTCCAAATATTCGAATTCACCTTAAACTGGATTCTAGTTTCTGAATTTGAGTATTGGCATTTGTAAACCATATTCATATATGACAGTGGAATACATCTTTGTCGTCCTTTTGAAGATATATAAAAACACATAGAATGATTTATAAAGATTCATATAGGAATACAAAATGGATTCGAATTTAGTTGCCAGGGTAAACGTGGATGCTTATTGTCCCAAAATTCGAAAGAAACAGCAAAATGTCCACTCCCACATCGGCTTCCTGAAGCCAAGTGTTTGGGAGATGGAAATTACTATCTACCCATTACACGGACAATCCATCGGCCCGATTTCCACTGCTCTAAATAGGGGTAGGTTAGTAACTTCAGTTAGACGTGACACGACCGCCTCTGAGCCCATTCCGACACGGTGGGCGTCAAACATGGGCGGCAAAACTCATTTGATTCAAGCTCGTCCGAAAGACCTCTGTTTCTCCCTCCATTCCCCATTCATACATGGTGGGCGGCAAAACACCCTCTCCTCGTCCGAAATAGATGTAGGCTAATATTTTAAATAGGGGCAGATGTGTAACTTCCATCAGACGTGACACAACCGCCCTACTTGTCAGCCCCGTTCATACATCATGGGCGCCAACCGTGGGCGGCAAAACACCCTCTCCTTGCCCGAAATCGATGTAGGCTAATATTTTAAATAGGGGCAGATGTGTAAGTTCCATCAGACGTGACACAACCGCCCTACCTGTCAGCCCCGTTCATACACCGTGGGCGCCAACCGTGGGCGGCAAAACACCCTCTCCTCGCCCGAAATAGTTACCGGCAAATATTTGGGAGATGCGAGATTACCGTCCTATCCCCAACCGATGAGACGTCCAAATTTGAAACGGGGGATACATTCGTAACTTTCCCATATTTCAGACAGGCGCGTCCCAAAAACATGGTTCCCCGTACCTCTCCCTCCATTTTCCCATTCATACACCGTCCGCGCTAGAACACCCCATTCCCACACCAGCCTCCGTTCGCTACCCCATCCATCGCCGCCGTCCTCCACCACATCCATCGGCACTGTCCTCCACCATGCCGAAGCGCCTACCAAGACCGCGTCGTCCACTGCTAGAGATGGACGTTTCTCATCCACGGCGACGGACCAATAGCCTTGCATCACGTCCTCTTGCTTCATCGGCGCCGTCGTCCTCTTTGCCGGGGCCGCTCACATGACCTTCTCTTCCACTGCAACGGGACTTATCCCCCAATGCACCCGTCTACCGTCGCAGATCTGCTTCAACGCCACCGACAGCCATCTCACCCCCGATGCCTACACGGCGCCGCAAGAGAGGTGGTACTTCATATCTCCTCAACTTTTTGATCTCAACCAGAAAATAGATCTTAACTTGGTTACTCTACTTTCTTTTCAGCTCTTAGAATTTAGTTCTTAGTTTGAAGCAAACAATGGATGCTAAATATCATTTCTCCAGTTTACAGCTTCAAATCTGCCATGGCACAGCCATAATATGATTTAATTGATCATGCTTAGGGTTTAATTGATCATGTTGGTTCCATGGTGATTTCTTTAATAAAAATCAGAGGGGAAACCCTCTTTTGCTAAAAAATATATGCTTAGAGTTTCCCCCTTTTATGATCACTATACGATCAGAATACATGCTTCGTGTCATAATAACACTGCTCCACCCATCAAGCTAAACAAGCTTAGTTTTTCAAATACGAATCTGATATTATTAAAACAGAGTTGTTCAATTGGTCAGGTAAATGTTCCTAAATTAGTTTCGAAAATGCATGTTCGCCGCTCGGGTCTGTATCTCTGTGTGTGGTCTGGTCAGCACGGTTGGGGAGGTGAACTTTGCATATGCAGGAGTTTATAGGGAGACACTCTCCGAGTTGAAACCGCTATGCATTCCATAGATAATCTGACTACTTTTTATGTTTTCATGAATTTCAGATTCTGAACAACATCATAATGATTATGAGCTTGCGTGCATGAAAAGAATAAAGCAGAACAATGCCATGGCTGTGAAACTTGGCATTAAGGGACTGAAATCAAGTCTGGATGCAATGCAATGCAAACACTCTCCACCTACAGATTCATGCTCAGAATATGATCCTAACAGTGATTCTGAGCTAGAGGGAGACCTAAGTCAATGTAGCTCCCTAGTGGAGGAGTCAGAGGAAGATGCCCTATCTTATTCACCCATCAAGGTACTTGCTCTAACTTTCCAAGGTTATGTTGCTTGCACATATCTTGCAACTGATGCTTTGCATTGCTTCTACTTTGTTGAACTGCCATTAGCTTAGTTTACACATGGTGTATGTGAATACGCCCTGCCTATCCATTTTCAGTACATATTCCATCTGTCATCATACCATATTTATCCATTCAAATGTTGTTCTTGTGTATCAGACGTTCAAAAGGAAGAGGGCGATTTCTGATCGTGGAGGAGCACAAGCAAAGTATTTGGAAAAGGTAGTGGCACCCGATAAATCAAATAGCCCATTAGGTGTAGTTGCAATATCACCTGACCCACAAAATACCCCAACTCTAGCAGACTCTAGCCCTACTACACTGGTCATTTCTGATGCCCCAACTCAGCAGACCCCAACTGCAGCAAACAGTATGATTATGCCAGTTGACATAGAACTAGCTGTACGACGCAAAAACCCCATTCCAGCAAAGAGTACACCAAATCTAGTTGCCAAATCCCTTTTTGAACCAGAGAGAGCCCCAATTGCAGCAAATAGGACCCATGTTCCATTTCTTCCCAGTTTAGAAGACGAAGCTTATGTTGTTGTCAGGAACTTTGTGCGCATCTTTCCTTCATGAAAAGATTATACCGCAGACACAAAACAATTTCCGGTCTTCCTCCGCAACTTACGCGTAAGTAATGTACTAATGTTATTCATGGTCATTATTGCATATGTTTCTGCTGACAGAAGACACAAGATTTCATTCTTTTAAATAGGCGAGGCGCAAACTGGATTGTGATGACGAGCAAGGGTTGGTTGCGCTTTTCAAGCACTCGTTGATGAAGTATCGTTCCTACCCGAGGCCAGCGCACTTCGATGGCAAGCCTCTGAACGAAATTTCTGTAAAGTCTCCGGTGCTAAATTTATCCGACGGTGACTGGAATAATCTTGTTACACATTGGTCTCGGCTGCAGCGTAAGGTACTGTCGGTGATATCACATCACAATTTGAACTACATTTCTGCATTTGCCTTAATGTCTCACTTGTACGAAAACTGTTAGCAGAAGAACATTCATTCTCAAGGGACCACAGAATCTCGCAACTATACTGCACACTGCATTGCTCTTGTGAGTACCTCTTGCCCTGTATGACCATACTTAATTTCATAGTTGTTTGATTATGTAGCATCACTGCACATGTTAGCCTCGTAATCGTCCATTTGGTGGACATTATAAGATCCGTATGGACTCTTACATAAATTTAGAATCAACCCAATGCTTTTGAAGAGGTTTAGCTCTGTAGTCCTCTTGTAAGGACTGAATGTGGTCTATCATTGTACTTACATTAACAGCTACTCCCTCCGTCCCATAATATAAGAACGTTTTGTACAGTACACCAGTGTTCAAAACACTCTTGTATTATGGGAAGAGGGATTGGTTCATTTTGTAGCATTCTACATCTTATCTCCCTCGCCCACCATTTACTAAAAAAGATCAGATCTATATTTAATCTTACCAATAAGTAGAATACACAGACAATGCCAGTGTAGAAGTGTAGCCCATTGCTCTTGTCAGTACAATTTGTCCTGTAACGCTTGTACTTCCAGGGATTGGTAGTTGATTATGTAGCATCAATCTGCATCTTATCTTCATTATCCTCTATCCCTTCCAGTATTATGATATCTACAATTACTCTCTACAAAATGTAGAGTACAGGCAATGCTTATGAAGAAGATTCTGTGCTAAAATTCTTGAGTTATCCTTCCCTTGCCATGGAGAAGGGCATTATAAAGATGGTGTTAACTGTTAATGTAAGCCAGTCCTTCTAAAGCCTTTATCCTCAACTGCTGTTTAATTTGCTCATACTCTCTATCGTTTACTGCTGTTTAGTTTGCTGTTTCTACCAAAATGCATGTTCGTAAGAACCGTAAGTTCTAAGTTTTACTTGTAAAACCAAATTCCTTATTCATACCATGCACATTACTTAATACTCCCTATATGCATGCTTGTTTTTGTGGATCTATAATCCAGTGTGTGGTGAAGCAACCCACGTTTGCACCTTCTCATCTCCTGTTTTATCTTACTGATGTGGCTGATGATATGAACAACATGCCATGCACATTATCCAAAATAGATACAATGATTTTCTTTGCCCTTCATCTATGCTTGTTATGTTGACATGGTAATCCAGTAGTGTGGTGAAGCTCCCCGCATTATGAACAATGCCAAATTATGCTATTTATATTTTGAACATACTCTTTATTTTCTAATTTGAAATTGGATAGAATTGACAGAACAATTATCATCTTTGTTTATACACGTGCAAAACCTGTCATCTCTCTACTTTGTTTCAGGGTGATATGCCTGATGGCATGCACAAGTCTACTGAAGGCTGTGAGACAAACCCAACATATATTGCAGCAAAGAAGGCAAAACATCTTGAAGATAGCGAGACAACCCCAAAGTCTTGTCTTGATGCAGTGTTCAAGTTACTTGAGACTAACAGTCAGACAAGCTCACAGAATTCGTTGTCTGAATTAGTTCGACTTCTTCAGTCCCAAGTTCTAGCAGAAAGGCATTCTGCAACTCAACTTCGATTTGAAGTCCTATCTCTAAGAAAGATTGCGGAGAACACCAATGAGAACCTCATCGCTAAACAGCTACACCTGGAAGCTATGACCGACATGCTAGGCCGGTCTCACAGCCTTGCTCAGCAGCTTGCGCAGCAGTTCCCCCGCAAGGCTAACCTTTCTTGAACTGTCTTGGAAGTGGTCTCGGTTCAGTATTATTTTGTTATGCTCCAATGGTGCCCAGTTTTTGTAATCTACTTCTTCGTTGCGTTTATGATCACTGGTGGCAAACTTTGATGCCCAATGGATGTAATATACCTTAAATCCTTTATTGTGTAGTGTAGGTTTATTCTGAGTTACTATGTCGTAATTTCTTTATTGTATAGAGTAGGTTTGTTCTTAATTCCTACTAGTTACGCATCAGCCCAAAATGAACCCCGGCCCATGATTGTGTGAATCAAATCATGGACTTTTAACATGCCAAAATTGTCTGGGTCCTTGTTTGGCCCAATCAGATATCGGCTGCGAGCAGGCCGGATGCAAACCGGTCCATAGTTAGGCCCAACTATATGACGGGCTTTTAACAGGCCAAAATTAATATAAGGCCAAAATGTTAAACGGGCCCTTAACAGGCCAAAACTAATATCAGGCCGAATTACTAAGTGGGCCTTTAGCAAGTGGGCCCAAAAGCATAGTGTCCAATTGATAGGCCGAATCTGATATGGGCCATAATTGAGCCCAAAGCCTCTTAAAGGGTCGGACCTGATCTGGGCCGTAATTTGGCCCAGAACGTGATAGGCTTTTAACGGGCCGGATCTCATATGGACCACTATTAGGCCCGGAGCGTGGCAGGCCATTAATGGACCGGATCAAATATGGGCCGGCATTTGGCCCAAAACATGGCAGCCCGTTAATGGGCCGGCCTACTAGGGTCCTCAAAATCTTGTGGGCCTACAGCTGGGCCGGCCCATTAATGTTAGCGAAATCTCGTGGGCCTTTAACTGGGCCGGCCCATTATGACCCGCAAGAATCTTGTGGGCCTTTACCTGGGCCGGCCCATTATGGCACACAAAAAATCTTGTGGGCCTTTACTTGGGCCAACCCATTATGGCCCGCAAAATCTTGTGGGCCTTTAGCTGGGCCAGCCCATTATGGTCCGCAAAATCTCATGGGCCTTTAGCTGGGCCGGCCCATGATGGTCCGCAAAATCTTGTGGGCCTTTAGTTGGGCCGGCCCATTTAAACTTGTTGGGTCATGCCACGTGTCGACGTATCATAGGCGCCTTCTGTCTAGTGAGTGGATGACATCTGTCCCGACGATGAGCCGACACGTGTTTCCTCTAGCCAATGATTATTTTACACGTGGAAAATCCCCATTGGTCGGGGGTGTTAACGGGTTATCGGATCCAAAACCCGACCCGATAGCTTAACAGCGTTCCGTTACGGTGGATGCCACGTGTCGGTCACCCTTGACGAAAGCACTTCTGTGACGCGCGATTTATCGTCATGGAAGTGGACACTTCCATGATGATAATTTTGGTAATGTCATGGAACATTTCTACGACAGCACATGTATGACTATCTTGATTCTGTCATAAATTTCTCATGGATGTACATGCATGACAAAAAAAGCGACCTATTGTGACAAACACGTATCATCACGGAAGTGTATTTTTTTGTACACATGTATCAAGTTTCTAGTTAATACAATTCTAGCATGAATAATAAATATTTATCATGATATAAGGAAATATAAAATAACAACTTTATTATTGCCTCTAGGGCATATTTCCTTCAGTTTCCCACTTGCATTAGAGTCAATAATCTAGTTCACATCGCCATGTGATTTAACACCAATAGTTCACATCATCATGTGACCAACACCCAAAGGGTTTACTAGAGTCAATAATCTAGTTCACATTGCCATGTGATTAACACCCAAAGAGTACTAAGGTGTGATCAAGTTTTGCTTGTGAGAGTAGTTTAGTCAATGGGTTGCCACATTCAGATTCGTATGTATTTCGCAAATTTCTATGTCTACAGTGCTCTGCATGGAGCTACTCTAGCTAATTGCTCCCACTTTCAATACGTATCCAGATTGAGACTCAGAGTCATCCAGGTCGGTGTAAAAGCTTGCATCAACGTAACTCTTTACGCCAAACTCTTTATCACCTCCATAACCGAGAAATATTTCCTTAGTTCTCTATGGATAATTTTGACCGATGTCCAGTGATCTACTCCTGGATCACTATTGGTACCTCCCTGCCAGACTAATGGCAAGGTACACAATATGTTTGGTACACAACATGGCATACTTTATAGAACCTATGACTGAGGCATAGGGAATGACTTTCATTCTCTCTATATTCTGCTGTGGTCGGGTTTTGAGTCTTACCCAACTTCACACCTTGCAACATAGGCAAAAACCCTTTCTTTAACTGATCCATTTTGAACTTCTTTAAAATCTTGTCAAGGTATGTGCTTTGTGAAAGTCCTATTAAGCGTCTCGATCTATCCCTATAGATCTTGATGCCCAATATATAAGAATCTTCACCAAGGTCTTTCATTGAAAAACTCTTATTCAAGTATCATTTTATGCTATCTAGAAAGTCTATATCATTTCCAATCAACAATATGTCATCCACATATAATATTAGAAATCTTATAGAGCTCCCACTCACTTTCTTGTAAATACAGGCTTCACCATAAGTATGTATAAAATCATATGCTTTGATCACCTTATCAAAGCGTATATTCCAACTCCGAGATGCTTGCACCAGTCCATAGATAGATCGCTGGAGCTTGTACACTTTGTTAGCACTTTTAGGATCGACAAAACCTTCTGGTTGCATCATATACAACTCTTCTTTAAGAAATCTATTAAGGAATGCAGTTTTGACGTCCATTTGCCAGATTTCATAAAATGCGGCAATTGCTAACATGATTCAAACAGACTTAAGCATCGCTACGAGTGAGAAACTCTCATCGTAGTCAACTCGTTGAACTTGTCGAAAACCTTTTGCGACAAGTCGAGCTTTGTAGATAGTAACACTACCATCAGTGTACATCTTCCTCTTGAAGATTCATTTATTCTCTATGGCTCGCTAATCACCGGGCAAGTCAACCAAAGTCCATACTTTGTTCTCATACATGGATCCTATCTCAGATTTCATGCCCTCAAGCCATTTATCGGAATCTGGGCTCATCATTGCTTCCTCATAGTTCGAAGGTTCGTCATGGTCTAGTAACATGACTTCCAGAACATCATAACTGCTACCTCTTGAGCACTGCGTTGGTTTTCCCTTGAAGAGGAAAGGGTGATGCAGCAAAGTAGCGTAAGTATTTCCCTCGGTTTTTGAGAACCAAGGTATCAATCCAGTAGGAGGCCACACGCAAGTCCCTCGTACCTACACAAACAAATAAGAACCTCGCAACCAACACGATAAAGAGGTTGTCAATCCCTTCACGGTCACTTACGAGAGTGAGATCTAATAGAGATAATAATGATAAGATAAATATTTTTGGTATTTTTATGATATAGATTGAAAGTAAAGATTGCAAAGTAAAATAGATTGGAAACTTATATGATGGAAAATAGACCCGGGGGGCATAGGTTTCACTAGTGGCTTCTCTCAAGATAGCATAAGTATTATGGTGGGTGAACAAATTACTGTCGAGCAATTGATAGAAAAGCGAATAATTACGAGAATATCTAGGCATGATCATGTATATAGGCATCACATCTGTGACAAGTAGACCGACTCCTCCCTGCATCTACTACTATTACTCCACACATCGACCACTATCCAGCATGCATCTAGAGTATTAAGTTCATAAGAACAGAGTAACACCTTAGGTAAGATGACATGATGTACATGGATAAACTCAAGCAATATGATATATACCCCATCTTTTTATCCTCGATGGCAACAATACAATATGTGTCGTTTCCATTTCTGTCACTGGGATCGAGCACCGCAAGATTGAACCCAAAGCTAAGCACTTCTCCCATTGCAAGAAAGATCAATCTAGTAGGCCAAACCAAACTGATAATTCGAAGAGACTTGCAAAGACTACCAATCATGCATAAAAGATTTCAGAGAAGAATCAAATATTGTTCATAGATAGACTTGATCACAAACCCACAATTCATCGGATCCTGACAAACCCACCGCAAAAAGAGTTACATCGAATAGATCTCCAAGAAGATCGAGGAGAACTTTGTATTGAGATCCAAAGAGAGAGAAGAAGCCATCTAGCTAATAACTATGGACCCGAAGGTCTGAAGTAAACTACTCACACATCACCGGAGGGGCCATGGAGTTGATGTAGAGGCCCTCCATGATCGATGCCCCCTGCGGCGGAGCTCCGGAAAAGGCCCCAAGATGGGATCTCTTGGGTACAGAAGGTTGCGGCGGTGGAAATAGGGTTTCATGGTGCTCCTGGCTGTTTTCGGGGTATGTGAACGTATATAGGAGGAAGAAGTAGGTCGGTTGAGCCATGAGGGGCCCACGAGGGGGGAGGGCGCGCCTAGGGGGGTAGGCGCACCCCCTGACTCATGGACTCCTCGTCCATTTCTTGACGTCCACTCCAAGTCCTCTGGATCACGTTTGTTCCAAAAATCACGCTCCTGAAGGTTTCATTCCGTTTGGACTCCGTTTGATATTCCTTTTCTGCGAAACACTGAAATAGGCAAAAAAACAGCAATTTGCACTGGGCCTTGGGTTAATAGGTTAGTCCCAAAAATAATATAAAAGTGTAAAATAAAGCCCATTAACATCCAAAACAGATAATATAATAGGATGGAACAATCAAAAATTATAGATACGTTGGAGATGTATCAAGCATCACCAAGCTTAATTCCTGCTCGTCCTCAAGTAGGTAAATGATAAAAACAGAATTTTTGATGCGGAATGCTTTCTAGCATGTTCTTCAATGTATTTTTCTCTATTGTGGCATGAATGTTCAGATCCGAAACACTCAAGATAAAATTTTATTGTTGACATAAAAATAGTAATACTTTAAGTATGCTAATCAAGCAATTATGTCTTATCAAAATACCATAGACAAATAAAACTTATCCCTACAAAGTCATATAGTTTGGCCATGCTTCATTTTCGTCACACAAAATGCTCCCATCATGCACAACCCCGATGACAAGCCAAGCAATTGTTTCATACTTAGCCTTTTCAAACTCTTTCAACTTTTATGCAATATATGAGCGTGAGCCATGGACATAGCACTATGGATGGAATAGAATATGATGATTGAGTTTGTGTGAGAGGACAAAAGGGAGAAAGTCTCACATTAACGCGGCTAATCAATGGGCTATGGAGATGCTCACCGATTGATGTCAATGCAAGGAGTAGGGATTGCCATGCAACGGATGGACTAGAGCTATAAATATATGAAAGCTCATCAAGAAACTAAGTGGGTGTGCATCCAACTTGCTTGCTCACGAAGACCTAGGGCATTTGAGGAAGCCCATCATTGGAATATACAATACAAGTTCTATAATGAAAAATTCCCACTAGTATATGAAAGTGACAAAATAAGAGACTCTCTATCATGAAGATCATGGTGCTACTTTGAAGCACAAGTGTGGAAAAACGATAGTAACATTGTCCCTTCTCTCTTTTTCTCTCATTTTTTATTTGGGCCTTCTTTTATCTTTTTATGGCCTCTTTTTTTGTCCGGAGTCTCATCCCGACTTGTGGGGGAATCATAGTCTCCATCATCCTTTCCTCACATGGGACAATGCTCTAATGATGATCATCACACTTTTATTTACTTACAACTCAAGAATTACAACTCGATACTTCGAACAAAATATGACTCTATGTGAATGCCTCTGGCGGTGTATCGGGATTGCGATGAATCAAGAGTGACATGTATGAAAAATTAAACATGGTGGCTTTGCCACAAATACGATGTCAACTACATGATCATGCAAAGCAATATGACAATGATGATGTGTGTCATAATAAATGGAATGGTGGAAAGTTGCATGGCAATATATCTCAGAATGGCTATGGAAATGCCATAATAGGTAGGTATGGTGGCTGTTTTGAGGAAGATATAAGGAGGATTATGTGTGATAGAGCGTATCATATAACGGGGTTTGGATGCACCAGCGAAGTTTGCACCAACTCTCAAGGTGAGAAAGGGCAATGCACGGTACCGAAAAGACTAGCAGTGATGGAAGGGTGAGAGTGCGTATAATCCGTGGACTCAACATCAGTCATAAAGAACTGTTGCAAAAATCTACAAGTCAACAAAACCAAGCACTACGCGCATGCTCCTAGGGGGATAGATTGGTAGTAAAAGACCATCGCTCGTCCCCGACCGCCACTCATAAGGAAAGCAATCAAAGAACACCCCGTGCTTCAAATTTGTCACACAACATTTACCATACGTGCATGCTACAGGACTTGCCAACTTCAACACAAGTGTTCATCAATTTCACAATTACTCAACTAGCACACCTCTAATATTACCACCTTTATATCTCAAAACAACTATCAAGCGTCCAACTTCTCTTAGCATTTAAAATTTATAACCAAAGTGAATTACCATGCTGTTCTAAAGGACTCTCAAAATGATATAAGTGAAGCATGAGAGATCAATTATTTCTATAAAAAAACCACTGTCGTGCTCTAAAAGATATAAGCGAAGTACTAGAGCAAAAATTATCCAACTCAAAAGATATAAGTGAAGCACATAGAGTATTCTAATAAATTCCAATTCATGTGTGTCTCTCCCAAAAGGTGTGTACAGAAAGGATGATTGTGGTAAACTAAAAAGCAAAGACTCAAATCATACAAGATGCTTCAAGCAAAACACATATCATGTGGCGAATAAAAATATAGCTCCAAGTAAAGTTACCGATGGACAAAGACGAAAGAGGGGATGCCTTCCAGGGCATCCCCAAGCTTAGGATTTTGGTTGTCCTTGAATTTTATCTTGGAGTGCCTTGGGAATCCCCAAGCTTAGGCTCTTGCCACTCCTTGTTCCATAATACATCAAATCTTTACCCAAAACTTGAAAACTTCACAACACAAAACTTAAAAGAAAATCTCATGAGCTCCATTAGTAAAAGAAAACAAACCACCACTTCAAGGTACTGTAATGAACTCATTCTTTATTTATATTGGTGTTAAACCTATTGTATTCCAACTTTTCTATGGTTCATAAACTCTATTACTAGCCATAGATTCATCAAAATAAGCAAACAACACACGAAAAACAGAATCTGTCAAAAACAGAACAGTCTGTAGTAATCTGTAGGTTTCGTATACTTCTGGAACCCCAAAAATTCTAAAATAAATTTCTGGACGTGTCTAATTTATCTATTAATCATCTGAAAAAATAATTAACTAAATAGAACTCTCCAATAAAAAAGGCAACAAATCTCGTGAGCGCTAAAGTTTCTGTTTTTTACAGCAAGATCGCAAAGACTTTCCCCAAGTCTTCCCAACGGTTCTACTTGGCACAAACACTAATTAAAAGCATAGAACCACATCTAAACAGAGGCTAGATGAATTATTTATTACTAAACAGAATCAGAAAGCAAGAAACAAAAATAAAATTGGGTTGCCTCCCAACAAGCGCTATCGTTTAACGCCCCTAGCTAGGCATAAAAGCAAGGATAGATCTAAGTATTATCATCTTTGATATGCAATACATAAGTGGCTCTCATAATAGATTCATAAGGTAATATAATTTTATTTCTAGGAAAGTGTTCCATGCCCTTCCTTAATGGAAATTGGAATCTAATATTCCCTTCCTTCATATCAATAATTGCACCAATCGTTCTAAGGAAAGGTCTACCAAGAATAATAGGACATGTAGGATTGCAATCTATATCAAGAACAATGAAATCTACGGGCACATAATTACTATTTGCAACAATAAGAACATCATTAATTCTTCCCATAGGTTTCTTAATGGTGGAATCCGCAAGATGCAAGTTTAAAGAACAATCATCAAATTCACGGAAACCTAGCAAACACACAAAGTTTTAGGAATCGTGGAAACACTAGCACCCAAATCACATAAAGCAAAGCATTCATGATCTTTAATCTTAATTTTAATAGTAGGTTCCCACTCATCATGAAGTTTTCTAGGGATAGAAACTTCCAATTCAAGCTTTTCTTCATAAGATTGCATTAAAGCATCAACGATATGTTTAGTAAAAGCTTTATTTTGACTATAAGCATGTGGAGAATTTAGCACGGATTGCAACAAGGAAATACAATCTATTAAAGAACAATTATCATAATTAAATTCCTTGAAATTCAAGATAGTGGGTTCGTTGCTATTTAAAGTTTTGACCTCTCCAATCCCACTTTTATCAATTTTTGCAACAAGATCTAAAAACTCCGAATCATTGGGCGCCTTCTAACTAAAGTTGACTCATCTCCAGTCCCATCCTTATAAAGATTCATATTGCAAAACAAAGATTTAATAGGGGACACATCAATAACTTTTAGATCTTCATCTTTATTATCATGGAAACTAGAAGACCACGCTTTCACAAAGCAATCTTTTTTAGCACGCATCCTAGCGGTTCTTTCTTTGCACTCATCAATGGAAATTCTCATAGCTTTGAGAAAATAATTGATATCATGCTTAGGTGGATTAGATCTAAGTTTCAAAGAATCAACATCAAGAGAAATTCTATCCACATTCCTAGCCAACTCATCGATCTTAGACAATTTTTCTTCAATCAAAGCATTGAAACTCTTTTGTGAAATAATAAATTCTTTAATATTAGATTCAAAATCAGAGGGCATCTTATTATAATTTCCATAAGAATTGTTGTAGTAATTTCCATAATTATTAGAGGAATTACTAGGAAATGGCCTAGGATTAAAATTACCTCTATATGCGTTATTACCAAAATTGTTCCTACCAACAAAATTCACATCCATAGTTTCATTATTATTCTCAATCAAAGTAGACAAAGGCATATCATTAGGATAAGAAGAAACACTTCTATTAGCAAACAATTTCATAAGTTCATCCATCTTTCCACTCAAAACATTGATTTCTTCTATAGCATGCACCTTTTTATTAGTAGATCTTTTAGTATGCCATTGAGAATAATTAACCATAATATTATCTAGGAGTTTAGTAGCTTCTCCTAAAGTGATTTCCATAAAAGTGCCTCCCGCGGCCGAATCTAAAAGATTTCTAGAAGCAAAGTTCAATCCGGCATAAAATTTTTGTATAATCATCCAAAGATTCAAACCATGTGTAGGGCAATTACGTATCATTAATTTCATCCTCTCCCAAGCTTGTGCAACATGTTCATGATCAAGTTGCTTAAAATTAATAATATCATTTCTAAGAGAGGTGATCTTAGCGGGAGGAAAATACTTAGAGATAAAAGCATCTTTGCACTTATTCCATGAATCAATACTATTTTTAGGCAAAGACGAAAACCAAGTTTTAGCACGATCTCTAAGAGAAAACGGGAATAGCTTCAGTTTAACAATATCATTATCCACATCTTTCTTCTTTTGCATATCGCACAAATCAACGAAGTTGTTTAGATGGGTAGCGGCATCTTCACTAGGAAGGCCGGAAAACGGATCTTTCATGACAAGATTCAACAAGGCAACATTAATTTCACAAGATTCAACAAACAGTAAGAGGAGCAATGGGAGTGCTAATAAAATCATTATTGTTGGTATTGGAAAAGTCACACAATTTAGTATTATCTTGAGCCATCGTGACAAGCAAGAAATCCAACACACGAGCAAACAAGAGACAAGCAAAAGGAGCCAAACTAGAAAAGAGAAGGGGAACAACAAAAGAGGGCGAATAAAACGGCAAGGGTGAAGTGGGGGAGAGGGAAACGAGAGGCAAATGGCAAATAATGTAATGCGAGGGATAAGAGTTTGTGATGGGTACTTGGTATGTCTTGACTTGTGCGTAGACTCCCCGACAACGGCGCCAGAAATCCTTCTTGCTACCTCTTGAGCACTGCGTTGGTTTTCCCTTGAAGAGGAAAGGGTGATGCAGCAAAGTAGTGTAAGTATTTCCCTCAGTTTTTGAGAACCAAGGTATCAATCCAGTAGGAGGCCACACACAAGTCCCTCGTACCTACACAAAGAAATAAGAACCTCGCAACCAACGCGATAAAGGGGTTGTCAATCCCTTCACGGTCACTTACGAGAGTGAGATCTGATAGAGATAATAATGATAAGATAAATATTTTTTGTATTTTTATGATATAGATTGAAAGTAAAGATTGCAAGGTAAAATATATTGGAAACTTATATGATGGAAAATAGACCCGAGGGCCATAGGTTTCACTAGTGGCTTCTCTCAAGATAGCATAAGTATTACGGTGGGTGAACGAATTACTGTCGAGCAATTGATAGAAAAGTGAATAACTATGAGAATATCTAGGCATGATCATGTATATAGGCATCACGTCCGTGACAAGTAGACCGACTCCTGCCTGCATCTACTACTATTACTCCACACATCGACCGCTATCCAGCATGCATCTAGAGTATTAAGTTCATAAGAACAGAGTAATGCCTTAGGTAAGATGACATGATGTAAAGGGATAAACTCAAGCAATATGATATAAACCCCATCTTTTTATCCTCGATGGCAACAATACAATACGTGTTGTTTCCCTTTCTGTCACTTGGATCGAGCACCGCAAGATTGAACCCAAAGCTAAGCACTTCTCCCATTGTAAGAAAGATCAATCTAGTAGGCCAAACCAAACTGATAATTCGAAGAGACCTGCAAAGATAACCAATCATGCATAAAAGATTTCAGAGAAGAATCAAATATTGTTTATAGATAGACTTGATCATAAACCACAATTCATCGGATCCCGACAAACACACCGCAAAAAGAGTTACATCGAATATATATCCAAAAAGATTGCCATGGAATTGTCACGGCAGATGTCCTAGCAAAAGGACTTAGTCGTAGGGCCATCGCAACTAGGAAGCTTGAAGGGGTTAATCGGGACAAAGGACACGAGAGGTTTTATACTAGTTCGGCCCCTTACGATGAAGGTAAAAGCTTACATCTAGTTGTGTTGGAATTGCTGGGATTTCGATGACCAAGGAGCGAATACGCTTTGCCTGGCTTCGAGTTGTTGTTTCTTGCCCTAAGCCGCCGTCGGATCGTCCCCTTATATACACGGGTTGACGCCTGGCGGCCTACAGAGTCCCGGCAGGTTCAGAAAACGTGTCCGGCTCGGTGACTTCTTTATATGCCTTTCTTTACAAGTCTTTCTTTACATACGGCGGTTTACAATATTGGGCCTTAAGCCGCCTCTGGGCTTAAGCCTTCTACAAGTCTTAATAAACTATCACCTTGAATATTACTGGGCTCCTTTTGTAACCTGCCGTTGGGGTTGACCCGGCCCCTCCTGGGCGGGTCTTACCTGGTAGCTATATTCCCAACATTAGGCTCCAGGTTGACTTTGAACTTTGTTTTTTGTCAATCTTCAATACTTAAATGAAATCCATCTTCCTCTCTTTGTACAAATTCTGTAACCCGCCATGATGTCATCTTCTAAAAACACGAAAAGCTGCTCCGACGTCATCCTCAACGGATCTTTATCTTTTAATGTCTTCCGAGAATCGAGGCGTCCGTTTAGTTGGATAATAATTATTCAGGTCTTCCTCGATTTTTGCGCCCGCCTGTTTGCTTATCCCCTTATAAATAGGCACGCCCCGGTCTTTCTCATTCTTATCTCTCTTCGTCTTCTTCCTCTCACAACCCTACCGCTGCTCGAGCTCCGCCACCATCGCAGAGCACCTCATCTTCGTCGACCTTGGCCGCTCCATCAACCTGAATCGGTCCAGAGAACGGTGGCGACCTCCATAGAAGATCCGTGGTCGTAAGTGTTCACCTTCTTGCTCCTCAGATCCGCATTGGGGTTTCTAGGTTTCTACGTGTTCTTCATAGTTCATCATGTTTTCTTTGTAGTTCTTCCACTGCGGCTTCTTCTTGATCCAAAAAGAACATATATTCGTGCGGTAGTTGTTTCGTGCCCATTCTCGATGCCAACAGATCCCTTTCTCTAGTTCAAAGGCCTCACTAGAACTCATGAACTCATCTGTGCTAGATTTTTAGGTCTAGAATATTTTCCATTTTAAACGACCACTTGATCTAGAATAATATCAAGAAATTAGGAAACTTGTTTGCCTCAACACTTAGCCAATTCTGTTTCTAGCTTCCTTAAAATGTCTTTAGTCATGGCGGCTTATGACGCCGACTTACTTTTCCCTTATATGACATTAGCCCTTACTTAAGCCGCCATTACTCATTTGCACCATCATCATTTAACTTCACCATCACCATTGAATTGAACCGGCATGTTATTTTCTTTTCAGTTTGTCTTTTGATCATCATGCCGTCAAAAGCACCGACTGTCTACAACTGGGTCCCCTCCACAGTAACTGAGGATAACTTGAAGGAATTCTTCACCATAGGTTTTTTGCCAGGGAAGAATGTTATGTCTTACCATGCACCTGACCCGGACGAGGAACGGCCTAACCCAAAAGATGGTGAAGTTATTGTCTTCTCTGACCACATGAATCGGGGTTTTTCACCACCCGGCTCAAAGTTCTTCAGAGACGTTCTTCATTTTTTTCAAACTCCACCCTCAAGATCTTGGTCCCAATTCCATATACAATATCTGCAACTTTGAAGTTCTCTGTGAGGTGTATCTTCAAGAAGAGCCGACTGTGGAACTCTTCAGGGAGTACTTTTATCTGAACCGCCAAAATGAGTGTACCAATGACCCTAGCTTGGAACTCGGTGGAATCTCAATTCAGTGTCGACAGGGCGCCGTCTTTCCCCTAATAGTCTTACCGAGTCATCCCAAGGATTAGAACCAGACCTAGTTCTATTGCCAAGACACATCTCCAGCCAATGAAAAATCACTGCCGGGTTACCGCGTGGAGCGTCTGGACTCCAAGTTTGTGCTCCCTGATAAGCTTACTGCCGCCGAATGCAAGAAGATTATCCCATCTATTAAGAGGATTAATGCCGTATTGGGGAATGTCTTAACTGGAGTTGACCTGACCTGTTGCTGGGTCTCGTGGCGGGTCATCCCCCTAAGCCGCCGATCCAAATTGATGTCTGACTATGGCAGAGGCCCAGATGACTCTCTTTGTCACAGCTCCATTCAACTAACTAAAGAAGATATTATTTCAATGTCAACCCTTCTGGTAAACGGCAAATATGAAGACTGCAGTAAATTCGGGTTAAACCCCTTCTACGAACTTAACCCGGTGCCAGAGGTAAAAAAAACCCGACCTCTTCTCTTTGTATTTTCCTCAACAGTTTTAAATACCTGCATGACCTTTTATCTTGTTTACTTGTTTACAGGCCAAATCTGACTTCTGGAAAGCCAAGTATGACCATGAAGCCGCCAAGAAGGCTAGAGCCGCCACCATAGCCGCCAAGAAGACGACCCGGAGGTCCAAGAAGAAAAAGAGCACCGTTGAGGACCTATTAAAGCTTGATGATGATTCTGAGTCGGAGGTAGCCCTTGACTCCCTTGGCTAGTTTTTTAATAACCTTATTGACACTGACTATTGCCAGGACGACACGGGGGCCAGTCGGGCCGTAGAAGAAGACATAACTATTTCCTCCGACTCAGCCCATTTGCCAAGACAGAAACTTCGACTGGTAACCCGGAAAGTAAGGTTTTTGCACCCTTTAGCTTATCTGGACCCTCATTTTCTTTTGAAAAAGCAGCAACATGAGAGCCCCCGTCAGGCTCGAAATGACGATGGACCGCCTTCCATTGTACAACAAACTCCTCGAAAACGCTAGAATGAGGTCTCTTTTATCTTCATCTTCTGCTTTTATTAATGAGTCTATTCTCTTGCATTACTAACTTTATTTTACCTTCATAGCAGGTTTCTCACTCTTCTGGCGACTCATCTCAGACGCAATTTCCGGCCTTCAAGACTGCCCCTGGGTAAGGAAAAAATCAGCTTTCCTCTATGTCTTTAAAAACTGCATCATTGCACTAACTATCTCATAAAATCTTTCTTAGTGGTTGAGCCAAGTCCAAGAAGGCCAAAGTGGTTAAACCGGCGGAACACCCGTCAGTTCTTGCACCTGAACCAGCCATGCCAACTTCTCCCTCTCGAACTGAAGCACCAGAAGACCCAGTTGTTGATACTCAATTAGACCCTCCTGAGCCGTCAGCTGATGATACCGTTGTTAACCCCTCTACTGCCAGACCACCCAGTTCAGCTAACCCGCCATTCATCTTCTGATCATGGCATTCTGATCACTGGTAGCCGTTTTGTTGAACCGGGGACTCCCACTGTGTTAGCTCAGCACACTGCTAAACAAGAAGCCTTGGAGAGACAGAAAAGTGCGTTTCGATATCTCTCACTAAACTCATCTAAATGCTAGTGACATATTGTCCGGCTATCTTAGCCATGTTCACTCCAGCCGTGAGTCAAAAATTGAGATGGTCAAGCAACTACAGCTGAAATATGAGGTATGTTCTCCGGTTTACTTATACTCTGCCAGCCCCCAAGTCTTCAGATGATGAACCTGAATGATCTGGAGACTTGATGAATAGATTGATACTTTCTCTCTAAGTTTTTCAGAAGTCCAACAAAATAGTGTAAACTTCACCTATAGTCCCCAAGGGCCGGCTCAATTTATCATAAATGAACTGGTACTTAACTTCATAGCTGTCTTTTGCCAGTCCCAATAAATATTGTAATCCGGTTTAATCTTGAGAAACTTTCTGAATATCATGCATTAGCCCCCAAGTGCCAAGTGATGTTACTTTGTAAGGCACTTGGGACTTGATATATAAGAGTCATAAGAAATTGCCTTGGCAGACATTAGCCCCCAAGTGTCAAGTGTTATTACTTTGTAAAACACTTGGGACTTGAAACATATAAGAGTCATAAAAGATTGTTTTGGCAGACATTAGCCCCCAAGTGTCAAGTGGTATTGCGGCGCAAAGTACTTGAGACTTGAATCTTTATAAATTTTAGTTTAAGCCTTGACACACCTGTGTATGTTTTGTAGAACACCCTATCTGAACTGGGCTCCCAATTAACTGATGCAAAGACCCGGTTGGCGGATCAAGAGGCAGAAATCAAATCTGCTGATTCTAAACTTCAATTGAGTCTTTCTGAGACAAAAAAATTGAAAACCAGCTTGATTGCCAAAAATAAATCCTGGGCCGAAGAAAAGACACTGCTGATACAATGCGCTAAAAAAGCTGAAGCGGCTCTTGAGGAGGTTACCACGGAGCTTACCGGCTTAAAGAACCGGGTGTCTCAAATGGTTTCCGCCATCTTTGGTAAGCCATCTGTACTGATCTTTTATACCTTCTTTGGACCCGGAATATAAACCGCCTGCTGACCCCTTGTTTAAAAACTATATGCAGGTCCGCGAAGCAAAAATCTGAGCTAAGACAATGTGACCAAACTGAAGGCGGTTTACACCTTAGTGGAGCAGTTGTATACTGGCGCTCAACGAGCACTTGCTGCTATCTCTCCTGCCAACCAAGGACCCAATCGGCTGAGCAATGTCTTGAAGAAATTGGCAATCTTACCCGCCAGGTTTCAAGAGGTCAAACGATCATGTGCCAGAGCCGGAGCCTTGACTTCCCCGAGCCGCTCCAAAGCCTGGGTGCCAGATCTAGACCCGGTGGATGTAGCTAGGGGTACCCTACCATGAAGGAAGACGGGTCTCTATTTGAGCAGGATGACTTCATTGCCTGCGTGAGGGGAGTTCGACCTTAAGCCACCGTTCTTGGAGATGAGACCAACGTTGATAAATATCAGTCGGGTTTTGATTTGGAGAATAAGAAGATGGCAACTCCCTCTTATAAAGTGATGGATCTTATCCCATCGGTTCGCCAACATAGATTTGCCCCAGAGACTAACCCGGCCGACTTAATTGATGATGAGGTTGAGTTTATTGCTCTGGACAGCTTTGACTGGTCTAATTCCGGCTTTCAACCAGTGGAGGAAGATGAACCGACCAGGGGGGAGTCGTAATCATCTGAACAATCCTACTTTTAGCTTAGGACCTGTCTTAAGAGAGAAAAACAGTAACCTTTTGGGCTCTTAATGTCTTGTAATAGGTTTAGCTTGAAAAAACTGCATATTTTGCCTATGCCATCGTGCATAAGATGTCGTGTGTGACTCTTTTCTTCCTGATGTCAATATATGCGTCCCAGCTATGGTTATCTCTGTAATATTTCAGCTCTGTTCATGTATCCTTTGCATCTGGACCACCAGTTTATATGACCCAGGTGATGACGTTGATGACCCAGTCCTTTTTTGAGAAGTCATTGCTTCTGTATGCCTGATGACTATCATGCCATGCGGCTTATTGTCAAATAATCAAGCTGGTGAAAAGACCGTGCTGATCGTTTAAATTTGAGACAACAAAGACTAGTAAGACAAATAGCAGATTTCAAACAATATAAATTAACTTTGTAACTGAAAGTTGGGGGTTTCTAATTCGAATACAATCAGTAAACCGGACCAAAGGGGTTAAGCTAAGATTCAAATACGATCATATAGCCCCCAGTGGCTTTGGCATTGCGCCGATCAAGAGGGTACCGACAGCTATGTTCTCTTTGGTTGGAATACGACCTATGTTTGAACAGGAAGCCCCCAAATGACCTTGAGAGGTTTTTAACGACCCTGATTCGAATACGATCCAAGTCGGACCCAAAAGGAGTTAAGATATGATTCAGATATGATCAAGAAGCCCTCTAGTGAGTTTGGCTTTGAGCCGATCAAGAGGGTTATGATAGCTATGCTCTCTTTAGTTCGAATATGACCTATGTTTGAACAGGAAGCCCCCAAGTGATCATGAGGTTTACAGCTAGATTCGAATACGATCATAAGCCGGACCAGAAAGGTTAAGCTAAATTCAGATATGATCAGCTCCTTAATAGTCATGAAAGTAGTAAAGATATATGACTTTTGAAGAGGAAAAGGACAGAGGTCCTGCTTTATTACTTATCATAATAAATACAATGTCAAAGTATGTACATGATGAGAGCCGGTGGCTCAGGTGTAGTATGGCCGAAGTTGAGCAATGTCCCACGGCCGACGGGTCTCCTCCTCCGACTTACGTGAGTCTTTGTGTTCTCGAACGTCGATGAGGTAATATGACCCATTGTTTAAATTCTTGCTAACCACAAAGGGTCCTTCCCAAGGCGGGGATAGCTTGTGTGCATATGACAGATCCCGGATGAGCCGGAGCACCAGGTCACCTTCTTGAAAAGTCCTGGACTTAACCCGACGGTTGTGATAACGGCACAGGTCCTGTTGATAAATTGCTGATCGAGCCGCTGCTAAGTCCCTCTCCTCATCTAACAAGTCAAGTGCATCCTGTCGGGCTTGTTCGTTATTAGCTTCAATGTAAGCCGCCACACGAGGCGAGTCATGACAGATGTCACTAGGCAGGACCGCTTCTGCTCCATAAACCATGAAGAAAGGTGTATAACCTATAGACCTGTTAGGAGTGGTGTTGATACTCCACAGCACTGAGGGTAACTCCTCTACCCAACAACCTGGCGTCCGTTGTAAGGGAACCATGAGCCGGGGCTTGAGACCTTTTAAGATTTCCTGATTTGCTCTCTCAGCCTGCCCATTAGATTGAGGGTGAGCTACGGAAGAAACATCCAGCCGGATGTGCTCTCTTTGACAAAACTCCTCCATAGCCCCTTGGGACAAATTAGTGCCATTGTCAGTGATAATGTTGTGTGGAAAACCAAAGCGAAAGATCACCTTTTTCATGAACTGAACCGCCGTGGCTGCATCACACTTACTCACTAGCTCTGCCTCAACCCATTTTGTGAATTTGTCAACTGCCACTAAAAGATGTGTCTTTTTATCCTTAGACCTTTTGAAAGGTCCAACCATGTCATTCGCAACTCTTGAGCCGGCACATGCGCTCGTCGTGCAAATTTTTGACATCCATCACACCTACTGACCAGATCCTCCGCATCAGCGTGAGCCATCAACCAGTAAAAACCATGACGAAAAGCTTTGGCCATAAGAGACTTTGACCCGGCGTGATGACCACAATCCCCTTCATGGATCTCATGAAGTATTTCTTGGCCTTCTTTAGGAGAAACACAACGCTGAAACACTCCAGTGACGCTGCGATGGTATAACTCTCCGTCAGAAATCGTCATTGACTTGGACCGTTGGTTATCTGTCGGAGGGTCTCATCCTCTGGCAACTCGCCCCGGGTCATGTAAGCCAAGAATGGTACTGTCCAATCTGGAATGGCGTGAAGAGCCGCCACCAACTGTGCCTCCGGGTCAGGAACAGCCAAATCTTCCTCTGTAGGTAACTTAACAGACGGGTTATGCAAAACATCTAAAAAGGTGTTAGGTGGCACCGGCTTATGCTGAGATCCCAACCGGCTTAAAGCATCGGACGCTTCGTTCTTCCTACGGTCAATGTGTTCCACCTGATAACCCTTAAAATGTCCTGCAACAGCGTCGACTTCATGGTGATAGGCCACCATGAGGGGATCCTTGGAATCCCACTTGCCTGACACCCGTTGGGCCACCAAATCTGAATCGCCAAGGCACCGGACCCGGCTCAGGCTCATCTCTTTAGCCATTCGAAGACCATGGAGCAAGGCTTCATACTCTTCTGCATTGTTAGTACAAGGAAACATTAATCGCAACACATAACAAAACTTGCCCCCTCGAGGAGAAGTTAACTCCAGCCCCCGAGCCTTCCAACTGTTTGGACCCATCAAAATGAATCATCCAATATGTGTTGTCTGGTTTCTCCTCTGGCATCTGCAACTCTGTCCAGTCATTAATGAAGTCAACCATCGCTTGAGATTTGATCGCAGTACGTGGCATATACTTTAAACCATGAGACCCAAGTTAAATAGCCCACTTGGCGACTCGTCCTGTGGCTTCTCTATTTTGAATGATGTTTCCTAGAGGAGCAGAGCTAACACAGTGATTGGGTGACCCTGAAAATAGTGTTTAAGCTTCTGTCTTGCCATGAACACCCCATAAACAAGCTTCTGCCAGTGCGGATATCTTTGTTTAGATTCAATGAGCACCTCACTGACATAGTAAACCGGCCGTTGGATCAGATGTTCCTTGCCAGCCTCCTTGCGCTCCACAACAATGGCCACACTGACCGCACGTGAGTTAGCAGCTACGTATAACAATAATGGCTCTTTCTCAACTGGAGCAGCAAGAACCGGTGGCTCAGCAAGCTGTTTCTTTAGATCCTCAAAAGTAGAGTTTGCAGCATCACTCCAGACAAAGTCATCCGTCTTTTTCATCATCTGATACAAAGGCATCGCCTTCTCCCCTAACTGGCTTAAAGCAGCAACGCGGCCCGCCAGCCGTTGAACGTCATTGATGCACACTGGTTTGGCCAGGGATGTGATTGCCTTAGTTTTCTCTGGGTTAGCTTCAATACCTCTGTTAGACACCAAAAAACCCAAGACTTTGCCAGCTGGGACTCCAAAAACACACTTGGCCGGGTTAAGCATCATCTTGTAGACCCGGAGGTTATCAAAGGTCTCCTTCATATCTGTTACCAAGGTTTCCTCTTCTTTGGATTTCACCACTATATCATCCACATAAGCATGAACATTACGCCCAATCTGATTGTGAAGGCAATTCTGCACACACCATTGATAAGTCGCCTGGGCACTTTTAAGCCCAAAAGGAATAGACACATAGCAGAAGGCTCCAAATGGAGTGATGAAAGTTGTTTTCTCCTAGTCCTTAACTGCCATCTTGATCTGATGATAACCTGAGTATGCATCCAAAAAACTCAAACGCTCGCAACCCGCCATAGCATCAATGATCTGATCAATACGAGGGAGAGCAAAAGGGTCAGCCAGACAAGCCTTGTTCAAATCGGTGTAATCCACACACATACGCCAGGTGTCATTATTCTTGAGTACAAGCACCGGGTTAGCCAACCACTCTGGGTGAAAAACTTCAACAATGAACCCGGCTGCCAAGAGCCAGGCCACCTCTTCTCCAATGGCCTTGCGTCTTTCCTTGTTAAACCATCGAAGAAACTGCCTGACCGGCTTAAACTTCGGATCAATATTAAGAGTGTGCTTAGCGAGTTCTCTCAGGACACCCGGCATGTTAGAAGGTTTCCATGCAAAGATTCCCGGTTCTCACGGATGAACTCGATGAGTGTGCTTTCCTATTTTGGATCCAAGTTAGCACTGATAATGAACTGTTTGGATGAGTCGACAGGCACAAAATCAACCATCTTGGTGTCATCAGCTGACTTGAATTTCAACACCGATTCATGCTCCGTAGTTGGCTTCTTCAAAGACGTCATGTCTGCCGGGTCAACATTATCTTTATAAAACTTTAACTCCTCTGTTGGACAAACAGACTCAGCATAAGCGGCATCTCCTTCTTCACACTCCAGGGCTATTTTCCGGCTTCCATGTACCGTGATGGTGCCTTTATAACCCGACATCTTGAGTTGTAGATACACATAGCATGGCCGAGCCATGAATTTGGCATAAGCCGACCGACCAAACAGAGCATGATATGGGCTTTTGATCTTAACCACCTCAAAAGTTAACTTCTCAGCCCTGGAATCATATTCATCCCCAAAGGCTACTTCCAGTTCAATCTTACCAATTGGGTATGCCGACTTGCCAGACACAACACCATGAAAAATAGTGTTGGATTGCTTAAGACTCTTATCAATCAACCTCATCCGACGGAGTGTCTCATAATAGAGGATGTTGATGCTACTACCTCCATCCATGAGCACCTTAATGAATTTATATCCACCAACCTGAGGTGCCACTACCAAGGCTAAGTGACCCGGATTATCAACCCAGGGAGGGTGATCTTCTCTGCTCCACACAATAGGCTATTCTGACCACCTCAAATAACGTGGAATCGCCAGCTCAATGGCATTGACAGCCTCTTATGAAGCTTCTGGTCCCTCTTGCATAAACTAGTGGTAAATACATGGTACTGCCCACTATTCAACTGTTTTGGGTTGCTCTGATATCCGGACTGTTGCTGTTGTTGTTGCTGATTACCTTGGCCAGGTTGTGGATTATAACCTCCCTGGTTACTCGGATGGCCCTGACCGTGAAAACCGCCTCTGCCTGAACCGGCGCCCGGGCCATGAAAGCCGCTTCCGCCTGAACCGCCGCCAGGCCCGTGACTACCATCAAACATGTTGGAAATTTGAAATGCATTCATGATCGTACAGTCCTTCCATAGATGGGTAGATGGCTTCTCCCGGGTGTCGTGTCTTGGACAAGGTTCATTCAGTAGTTGCTCGAGGGTGGGACCTGACCCACCTAACAGAGGGGGTTGCCTACCCTTGCTCCGTCGGTTGTTGCCCTGTGCATTGGTGTTAGCCACAAACTCGTCATCCTTACGTTTATTACCTCCTTGATTTGTCGGGTTATGCTGGTGACCCTTGCCCACTACAAAAAAAATACACTTCCATGATGATACGTGTTTGTCACAGTAGGTCGTACTTTTTGTCATGCATGTACATCCATGACGATTTTATGACAGAATCAAGATAGTCATACCTGTGCTGTCGTAGAAGTGTTCCATGACATTACCAAAATTATCATCACGAAAGTGTCCACTTCCATGACGATAAATCACGCGTCACAAAAGTGCTTTCGTCAAGGGTGACCGACACGTGGCATCCACTGTAACGGAACGCCGTTAAGCTATCGGGTCGGGTTTTGGATCCGATAACCCGTTAACAGCCCCGACCAATGGGAAATTTCCATGTGTAAAATTCTTATTGGCTGGACAAAACACGTGTCAGCTCGTCAGTGGGTCAGGTATGCGCCTATGATATGACGACCCGTGCCACGGCCCACCACTGGCCCATTTAGCTTACAAAGTCGGCCCATTTGACTTGGTCAAAAGTTAACGGGCTGGCCCATGAAAAGCCTGTTAACGCTCTCTTCGCAAATAGCCCATTTTACGGCCCGTTAACTCACGACCCGTTAGGCCCTAAAGGAAATCGGCCCAACAACGTCATGTGGGCCGTCAAATATAACACCAGCCCATTTCACTTTCGGCCCATGTATGGCCCACGACGTCTTTCGGCCCATATGAGGCCTTCGTATCTTTTGGCCCTTTACAGGCCCACGGTGACTCTAGCCCATAATGAACAGTAATTTTCTTTATACCCATTAACGGCCCGTGACTTACATGGGCCGTTTACAGCCCGTGTTAGCTTTCGGCCTATTGACGGCCCATACGTTCTTGGGCTCCTTTTCGGCCCTCGATTACTTCCGGCCCGTTACTGGCTTGTTCCCCTAATGGGCCAAATTCGTCCCATGGCAAGAGTCGGCCCATTACTGGCATGTTCCCCTAATGGGCCAAATTCGGCCCATGGCAAGAGTCGGCCCGTGGCCTGTTACCCTAATGGGCCAAATTCGGCCCATGGCAAGAGTCGGCCCGTTTCTGGCCTGTTAACCCGTTACGCCGTTTCCAGCCCGTCCTATATTCTGGCCCATTAATGACACGTTATGCCTGTGATAGAATTAAGCCTTTGCTGTCCTACAGCCTGTTACCATGCTGGGCCGATACCAATTACGCCCAATTACGGCCCATGTAGACCCATTTATCCGACGGCCCGAGGCCCACCGATTACAGGCCCATTTATCGACGGCCCGTAGGAGACCCATGGATCCTACGACCCGTATATGGCCCATGGTAGTTGCGGCCACTAGCAAACCAGGGAAAAGAAGACTAGGAAATAAATAAGGCCAGAACTAACGCTAGGCTATTAAGGCGATTGCACATATTACATCCACTCGGCATCAAAGATCGCCACCAGTGCAAATATAGGGAACACCCTACACTATACAAAAATGGCTTGCTATTTTCTTCAGCCGGTGGCTACACGTTAAGAATAAATTTTGTATCGCACCAAAACAAATTACAACTATATAGCAAAAGGAAGGTTGGCATAAAACTTAACAGTCTAGCAGATAAATGCACCACCAGAAGTTCAGAAGCTCAGTTCATTTGACCTGACTGTTACATTTTCATGTTGTATTGTCCGATGGAGCACCATAACCCTCGCCTTCATTTCCCCTAGGCTCCTGAACAACATAGCAAATGTCTGATAGTCTAGTTTCAAAACCATGCATATCTTGATGACATTGAGCAATGTTTCTCCTTGTTTCACAAAGGGTCTCTGTTAGGGAATGGACTTGTGTCTGGAGCACAGATACAACATTGCTTTGAGCTTGCATATCTTGATCATGAGGTAGTTTGGACGATATTGCCTTAACAACCAACCCAGTACGCAGGAACGTGATTTTGGCACTGTTAGTGGACAGGTACTGACCCACTACAGCAAGAGCTGACAATGCGGTTATAGTTGCCTCGCCACCTTCAGAAGGTGGCGGTTCCACCATTTCTCCATAGCTCGCTGGAAAGTTGAGGTTTTACATTAGTACTACCAGAATAGAAGATATTAAGGAGGCAGCAAAACCAAACAAAATAGCTTTGGTCTATATACAGAACTTATTCTGGTGAACCCATGTAAAATATTAGTTGTATTTTATTGCAAAGTACATAATAAAACCAGGTTCCAAACATATGACCATGTACCATCGCTAATGTATTGTCTATTTCTTCACATTGTATTGAGGGCTAAGGATAAAGAGATGAAGTTTATAATACGGTAAGCATAGTATGACATCATTCATATCACAAAACAACTGAGAACAGACAAACAGGCAATTGTAACATTGTGTGGGCAAGTCCAGCACCGAACTAGATTACGGGTCAAGATCAAAGGAACATCACTCCTCTCTTTTAAACCTTGTAAGGTGCAATGATACGCTAAGACAATTGTGTATAAAATTGAAAAGAGTAATAGACATTGGCTGCAAACCATGCAGTTAAAGGAACAAGTTAGAGTAAGTAGTAGTTAAAAGGCATGAGGATTAAGGACTTACAACAGCGGCTTTGACTGGTGTAGTCATGCCCTTCTTCTTGCTGGTGTGACAGTCCTTGAAGATTTCCACAGCATTTGGTTCAGGTACTTTTTGGTCCTTGCGGGCTTTCCTCTGCATTTCGAACAAGTCAATATAGATATGTTAATATGGTACAGCGAAAAGAGTGAAACATCAGCTAATTACAAGAGCCTCGCAGTGTGCAATATAGCTACATGATCCCATCGTCTGTTGGAATTTCACTTTCATACGGTTGGCCTTGTTCTTTGAACAGTTCACCTACAAGAAGATATATTTGTGTGGCACATGCGTAAATAGGACTTCAACATGTGATCTGGTCACATATATATAATGTACCTGATACTTCGGATCAGACCATTGTTTAACAAGGCCCCTCCAGTCTTCATCCGATATATTTTCCACTGGAGATGTTTGGGAAAGTTCACTGTTAGCCTTGCCTTCAAAGTGAGTTTTCCTCAAGTTATACCGATACTGTCGTAGAGTAGACTTGAAAAATGGGTGCAAGCTTGTTTGGTTGCATCATCTTGGCTATCCAACTTGAACCTCATCTGTTGAAAATTATGGGAGTCTCATTATCAGCAACCTAGAAAGTATGGGACAGAGCAAGACGATATTACTAGTTTCCATACATAACCATACTTACAAATAAATGGTCGAGGAAGGTGTTGAATTGGGTTTCGTCTTTGTCATTCTTGTACTGAATCCATGTTGGGAGGATACGTACATGACACCTAATGGCAACCACTACCTCTGATACTAACTTGGCTGACTCTATAGCATCACGTGGCCTTTTTAAGCCCACCTCACAACGGATCTCCATTCTCCCTCCTCTAGATTTAGTTAACCTATCGAGCATTATCCCTGATGTTTGTTTCCTCTTGCGCCTAGGTGCTAGTCCAACAACGAACATAGGAAGTGTTAGTGTACATCAAACTGTGAGACTACATATAAAGAAGCATGCAACGGTAACTTGACTCCAGCAACTACCTTCTTGTTGTTGAAGCTCACAAGGTTCATCTGATATTGCCAACTTGTCTTGTGTCAAGAGTGCTTGGGAAGTAGTGTTAGGTGGCAAGGGAGCTTGAGAACGTGCTGCTAGCTCAGTTGACGCACGAGTAAGTCGTGCAGCTGGTAGTACTGTGGTAGGTGTTGCAAGAACTAGGGCTGTCTCTGCTTGTTTGGTGGCGGCTATTTGTTTCTGCTTGGCTTTTTTTGCAACTCGTGTAGCATGGGATGCCGTGTTTGTAGAATTTTCCGCTGGACTTTGACCTTCTATTGCACCATCAGTACCAGAAGAATCTGCAGGATTCATCCGCTTTTCATTCCCTGCCATTCTGTGTTTCTTCCTCTTTCTCTGTGCCATGTTAAGTCAAGCCGACAAGAAAAACGAATAACAATTTAGTTCTTCAGAACAAATTGATGCGTGATGCAGACAAACTGAACTTTGATGTTAGACAACCACATGATAGGAGGATGTAATATGTATGAAAAACAAGACGGAAGAGATAACCAGAACTGTGATGTGTAAACTAAAAAGAAGACATTTCACCAAATTATAAGCAATGCAATGGAAGGTAGACACCATATGAAAGATGCTACAAATATCGCTCTGCCAAGTTAACAGTGTCTCATCATAAATGGTGTTTAAACAAATGTGAAGCAGTACAAGAAATAAATCATATGCAAGATGCAAACAACATTACACTACCATGTTAAAGGTCTCTCGTCATTAGTGTCGTTGCATATTCACAGCATTGCATATTCACAGCTTATGATGTGTAAACTAAGGAGAAGGCATTTCAACAAATTAGAAGCAATGAAAGCTAGACACCATATGAAAGATGCAATGAATATCACTCTACCAAGTTAAAACTGTCTTGTCATGAGTGCCATTTCAACAAATTAGTAGTACAAGCTAGAAAAGAATGTGAGATGTAACCTATATCACACTCTGAAGTCAAACATGTCTTATGATAAGTGATTCTTGCAGGTTACACAAAAGTAGTAATTTGATGTAAGAACATGGTGTGATAGACAGATATTGTATGTTCTAGAAACAGGAACACATGTCTTATTCAAGTATAATGTGTAAAGTAAGCAGATGGAATTCAATAAAATTAGAAGCAATACAAGCTAGACATCACACATAACATGCAACCACATATAACAGTGCCAAGTTAGAGGGAGCACCGATGATGCTGCACTAGGGGAGACGTGCTCATCATAAACACAACTTTGTTGAGTGTCTATGCATGTGTTGTCTTGGAAATCATCTTGGGGTGTGGAGGAGTAGAAACTGTAGAGGCCCTCCGTTCGGAAGGAGCACCTTTATCCGCTGCCTTGCTAACTTCCTTCCGCTTTATTGATTTTGAATTGTCAAGTAAAACCGACAAGAAAAAGCAATAAAATTCTCTCTTGAGAACTCATTCATGCATGATACTGACAATCACTACTTTGATGTAAGGCAAACACATGATACCAGGATGGAATATGTACGAAAAACAGGACGACATGGCATGTTCACAACTGTTTGTGTAAACTAAGGAGAAACCGTTCCAGCAAATAAGAAGCAATGCAAGCTAGACACCACATGAAAGATGCAACCAATATGACTCTGCCAAGTTAAAAGTGTCCCATCATAAATGGAATTTCAACAAATTAGAAGCAGTGCATGCTATATATCATATGAAAGATGCAACTAATATCGCACTGCATATACTAAAGGTGTCTCGTCATGTTGATTGATGCGGGATACAAAAAAACAATAGTTTTATGTAAGGACATGCTTAATAGACAGATGTACTATGTACTAAATACAGGAAGGCATGTCACATTAACAGGTATTATGTATAAGCTAAGCAGACTAGCACATGCAGTTTAACCAGATTGGAAGAATTACAATCTAGACACCATATGCAACATGCAACCACATATCACGCTGCCAAGTTAGAGCAAGCACATGCGATGCTAGTGTAGGGGAAATGTTGTAATCAACTACATAGATACATTCACTATCTTCATCTAGCATTTTTGTTTCTTCAGAATCATGTCGGGAGGCTGACGCTGCATTCTTTAAATGAGGAGTAGTCCCCTTGCATGCCTGCCTCGTCATAAGTGATTGATGAGGGATACACAAGAACATTAGTTTGATGTAAGAACATGGTTAATACACAGATGTACTAGTATGTACCAAAAACAGAAAGGCATGTCATATTCAAAGGTATAATGTGTAAGCTAAGCAGATGCAATTTAACCAAATTGGAAGCAATACAAGCTAGACATCCGGCTGGAGTGGTGAGCATGATCATCTAGGACCTGAGAGCCTGGTGGGAAGCGGGCTGCTTCACCACCATCGCAACTTTTTAGTTGGCTTCCAGGTGATGCCTATCTTTGTTGGGCTTGTCACTGGCTCGGCCAGTGCCTTGACTAGCTATTTGTCTTCTGGTGCTCACGGGATGGTGGTTCATGTAAAAAAAATATTTCCTTATCTTTACCGACTTCGGCCTTTCGAATACAAGCTAGACACCATATGGAACATGCAACCACATATGACACCGTGAAGTTAAAGCAAGCACCTGGGATGGTGGTTCATTGCGAGCGAGGCCATCAACTCCAGAGCTACGTTTACCGTCTCCATCTGCTGACACTGCACCCTTTATAGCGTTGTAACGTGTCTTGCCTACCCGCATACGAAGCTGGAGCGACTTCTCTCTTTTCTTTTTGGCTTCTCTCATGGCAGCAGAGTCTGAAATACGCTTGCATAAAAACACAATAGTGAGAGTAAGGGTGAAGTGTGTGCAGAACTAGTGCACTGTAAAAGTAGCAGATAGCAGGTGGCTGGAAAATAAATGACATGAGACATATGATAGCTCTACAACATTGCATGGCAAACAAATTTAAATTCTACTCCGCATGATTTTGTAATATATCAGCACAGGAAATGCAGGTACTCCTCCAGCACACCACCACATGTGGTCATATCTAAGATAACAGTCGACTAAAAATAAATAGGTCAGACGATTTTTTAATGAATCGTCCAATCTATAGGGAATAGGTAGATGGCCTTCGTCTACCTCCAGCCAGTCACTGTTGACGATCTTTCTTGAACCAGACCCCTGCCTCCGCCGCCCCGCCCTCCCATCGACCTCACACCATCGCCGTGCTTGGCAGCGCCCCCAGGCCATCCCTTTAATCCCGGCCGACCTCCAGATCGGGCGCCAGTAGCTCTAGGCTGCACACGCCCCTAAGATAAACACCAAGGCGCTGCTTCCCGGGCATAATAGGCGTACTAGCGCCTGTTACGCCAGGGAATGCTTCCGTTAATTGGGAATCAACTGGATAGAAATTGAAATTCAGGGGGGAAGGGCGACGGACCTCTAGCTAAGGTGAAATAGTATATGAGGAGAAACCTTGTGCATCACGAGTTACTAGGAACATCTAGTATCAAGAACAAGCGGTCAACTAGTGTCTTTTGTGGGATGAATACCGTGCAAGCAGAGACGTAAGATTTGCACGAATAAGGGAAGAGGAGTACCTTTTTCGGTTGCCGGTGTGGTCACCTCCACATGTCGCTCCGATCTTCTTCTTTTTACCGGGGAAACCGATGTTCTGGAGGGTGCAGGCTTGGACGAACCCATGGCCAAATTGTTGACTGTGTTGCCGTGGCCGTATGTCGGCGAAGGGGAAGCAGATCCGAGGCGGCGAAGGACGGCGTAGCAGGAACAGCTCCGGTGCGATGGAGGGTGGCGAAGTTGGAGCGGCAACGGTGAGGCGTAGGACGGCGTGGTTGAAATGGCTCGGGTACGGCCGGCTCAGTCTCGGCTTCAACTACTAGCCGTGGAGGGCGTTGCGGTTGAGGTTGCGGTGGACGACGACGTCGGGGTATCGGCTCCGGCATGATGGAGGAGGGCGGCGGTTGATGGGTGGGATGGGGTGGCGTACGGAGGACGCTGGGGTTTCGCGGCTGGTGGAGAGGTAGTTTTGGCGCCCACGGAGTACAAATGGGGAATCGAACGGGTGGGGGGGAACCATGTTTCGGTCTGGGGCGCGCTTGTTTTTGGCTTTTTTGAACAGAAGATGGGACGCACTTGTTTGAAATTTGGGGAAAGTACAAACTTTGCCCCCCTCTTAAATTTCGGACCTACTGCGGGTCGGGGGTAGGATGGTAATCCCAGGTGTCCCAAATAGTGGGCGGGAGAGATTTCGGCCGCGCGCATGTGTGCTTAGGCGGCCATTGTGTATGAGTGTTTTTCGAATGCGGTTGCGTGGCGTCTAGATGAAGCTACAAACCTACCCCGGTTTAGACCTTTGGAGTTCTGGCCGGTAGGTTTCACGGGTCGGAGTTATTAGAAAAGTAATTTCCTTGTACTACCAAACATTGGTCTCACGTGGTTTCGGGCAAGTAGAGGCTCTTTTGGCGCTTCGTTCGAAATTTTGAAACACAAGCATTCACGTTTAGAGTACTCTTGAACTATGCAGATTGACCTAAATAGACAACGTTATATTTGACCTTATATGTTTGAAAACCTCATTAAATTATCCACCTCTTTTTGAAATTTTGACACTTGAAAATCCTATAACTACGATTATTTTGGAATGGAGGAGCTAAATTTGAATCTATTTTGTACACGACTACATATGCTATTATGTACAAAATCAGAGCAAAGATTGGTGCCCCCATAATTTAGGTATGGTTTACAAATGCCATGATATCAAATTCAACTAATTGAATGGACTTCATGTTGAATTCGATTTTTTTTAAACCACCTTAAGTTGAATTGAAATGTATGCTAGTTCATAGGTAGCTATTATAATGTCCATTGTGTAACTTTCGTATGTATAATGTGCTTTACACACACAACATGAACTATACTCACGTTTATATTCGATTGCTAAAGAGATGCATTGTCTGGAGTTCAAAATACTAACTATGTGGATCAATTGTGTCGAATAATAACATAGACATGCTCAAATTCGATAGAATCTAGATGTCTGATGGATCAATGACCTCTCCTTACGCGAATTGCAAATATCATGATCCCATCCTAATATTTGGATACAATTTATATCTTTAATCAATGTGTAGAGCAGTCTTTTACGTGTAGTTTCACTCTCCATCGGTGGTCTCTCACACATGCTCACACACTCTCTCCCGAGGTGTCTTTCTCGCACACATGCTCTAGATATAACCCTCCCTCCCTCTCGTAACCATTTACAACTGTTTTCACTAACCTTCATCACAAGCATTGTTCCTCTCGCAAACATACACACGCACAATCCTCATCGACCCTTTCTATATACATGGACCTGCCTACGTGTCTCATGTACGCACATTATCTTTACGTCTGTCTCTCACGCATTGTCTCACGCCTCTCTTCCTAATCGACGAGTATGATTCTAGCAGAGCATTCTGTAGGATGCCCCTTAAAGTTAGGTTGGATGAATAGTAATATCGGAGATAAAGGGGTTACCTTAGTCCGAGAACCTAGGGTTACAAATCCTAGCCGGCTTTGTCAGTGGACACAGAGTCCTTCCCAATTCTGCTATCTTTGTCTTGTACGACTAGTCATCCATGGGTCTTCCTAAATGCGTCACAGGCCGACCAACGTGGCGCAGGACGGAACCGAACGAAGGGCCTCACCTCGACCCACCGGACCTCATGCGGTGACACACCCTCTGCCCCCACGTCTCATTATCTTCTCACACCCACACATACC
The DNA here is from genome assembly GCF_018294505.1 of Triticum aestivum. NCBI lineage: Eukaryota > Viridiplantae > Streptophyta > Magnoliopsida > Poales > Poaceae > Triticum > Triticum aestivum. The sequence goes on from NC_057797.1 coordinate 528,109,825, forward strand.
AACACAAACACCACACACACAGAAAATTTCTCCTGGTGCCTCTATTCCCTCCCCCCTTGCATATACACACTCAAGGGAATGGAATCTCTTGTCGTGACGTCATATTCGTCTCTCTCT